>NW_022651071.1:0-36169 GCF_004027225.2 Strigops habroptila
ATGGCTCCATGTTGGGTCCAACTTGGGTCCATGTTGGGTCAATGATGGCTCCATGTTGATCCATGATGGATTCATCTTGGCTCAATGATGGCTCCATGATGGGTCCATGTTGGTCCATGATGGCTTCATGGTGGGTCCATGATGGCTCCATCTTGGGTTTATGATGGGTTCATGTTGGGTTGATGTTTGGTCAATGATTGGTCCATGTTGGGTCCAACTTGGGTCCATCTTGGCTCAATATTGGGTCCATATTGAGTCTATGATGGGTCAGTGATGGGTCCATGGTGGCTCCATGATGGCTCCATCTTGAGTCTATGATGGGCCTATATTGAGTCTATGATGGGGCAATGTTGGGTTGATGTTTGGTCAATGATGGGTCCATGTTGGCTCCATGATGGCTCCATGTTGGGTCAGTGATGGGTTGATGATGGGTTGATGATGGGTCGCTGATGGGTCAATAATGGGTCGATGATGGGTTGAAGATGGGTTGAAGATGGGTCGATGGTGGGTTGAAGATGGGTCGATGATGGGTCGATGATGGGTCAATGCTGGATTGATGATGGGTCGATGAAGGGTCGATGATGGGTCGATGATGGGTTGGTGATGGGTCCATGCTGGATTGATGATGGGTTGATGATGGGTTGAAGATGGGTCGATGATGGGTTGATGTTTGGTCAATGATGGGTCAATGTTGGCTCCATGTTGGGTCAATGCTGGGTCGATGGTGGGTCGATGGTGGGTCGATGATGGGTCGATGATGGGTCGATGGTGGGTCGATGATGGGTCGATGATGGGTCGATGATGGGTCGATGATGGGTTGATGATGGGTTGATGGTGGCTCCATGGTGGCTCCATGGCGGCTCCACGGCGGCTCGTGGGGCAGGAGGAGGAGGCGCTGCTGTCGGAGATGGACGTGACGGGCCAGGCCTTCGAGGACATGCAGGAGCAGAACCTGCGGCTGCTGCAGCAGCTCCGCGAGAAGGACGACGCCAACTTCAAGCTCATGTCGGAGCGCATCAAAGCCAACCAGATCCACAAGCTGCTGCGCGAGGAGAAGGACGAGCTGGCCGAGCAGGTCCTGGCCCTCAAGGCACAGGTAGGGCCCCAGGGGGGCGCCCCATGGACCTCGGCGGGGGTCGGACAACCCGTAAGTGGGTGTTGGAGGACCATAGATGGGGTTGGAGGACCCATAAGTGGTGCTGGAGGACTATGGATGGGGTTGGAGGACCCATAAGCGGGTGCTGGAGGACCATAGATGGGGTTGGAGGACCCATAAGTGGGTGCTGGAGGACCATAGATGGGGTTGGAGGCCCCATAAGTGGGTGCTGGAGGACCATAGATGGGGTTGGAGGCCCCATAAGTGGGTGCTGGAGGACCATAGATGGGGTTGGAGGACCCATAAGTGGGTGCTGGAGGAGCTTGGATGGGGTTGGAGGACCCATAAGCGGGTGCTGGAGGACCATAGATGGGGTTGGAGGACCCATAAGTGGGTGCTGGAGGACCATAGATGGGGTTGGAGGACCCATAAGTGGGTGCTGGAGGACCATAGATGGGGTTGGAGGCCCCATAAGTGGGTGCTGGAGGACCATAGATGGGGTTGGAGGCCCCATAAGTGGGTGCTGGAGGACCATAGATGGGGTTGGAGGCCCCATAAGTGGGTGCTGGAGGACCATAGATGGGGTTGGAGGACCCATAAGTGGGTGCTGGAGGACCATAGATGGGGTTGGAGGACCCATAAGTGGGTGCTGGAGGACCATAGATGGGGTTGGAGGCCCCATAAGTGGGTGCTGGAGGACCATAGATGGGGTTGGAGGACCCATAAGTGGGTGCTGGAGGACCATAGATGGGGTTGGAGGCCCCATAAGTGGGTGCTGGAGGACCATAGATGGGGTTGGAGGCCCCATAAGTGGGTGCTGGAGGACCATAGATGGGGTTGGAGGACCCATAAGTGGGTGCTGGAGGAGCTTGGATGGGGTTGGAGGACCCATAAGTGGTGCTGGAGGACCTCAGGTGGAGTTGGAGGACTCGTAAGTGGGTGCTGGAGGACCGTAGATGGGGTTGGAGGACCCATAAGTGGGTGCTGGAGGACCATAGATGGGGTTGGAGCACCCAGAAGTGGTGCTGGAGGAGCTTGGATGGGGTTGGAGGCCCCATAAGTGGTGCTGGAGGACTATACATGGGGTTGGAGGACTATAGATGGGGTTGGAGGACCCATAAGTGGGTGCTGGAGCCCCATAGATGGGGTTGGAAGCCCCATAGATGGGGTCGGAGGCCCCATAAGTGTCACTGGAGCCCCATAGATGGGGTTGGAAGCCCCATAAGTGTCACTGGAGCCCCATAGATGGGGTCAGAGGCTCCATAAGTGTCACTGGAGCCCCATAGATGGGGTCGGAGGCCCCGTGAGTGGGCCCTGGAGCCCCATGGATGGGGTTGGAGGCCCCATAAGTGTCACTGGAGCCTCATAGATGGGGTTGGAAGCCCCATAAGTGTCCCTGGAGCCCCATGGATGGGGTTGGAAGCCCCATAAGTGTCCCTGGAGCCCCATAGATGGGGTTGGAAGCCCCATAAGTGTCCCTGGAGCCCCATAGATGGGGTCGGAAGCCCCATAAGCGGGTGCTGGAGCCCCATAAGTGGGTTCTGGAGGAGCTTGGATGGAGTTGGAGGACCCATAAGTGTCACTGGAGGCCCTTGGATGGGGTCGGAGGCCCCATAAGCGGGTGCTGGAGCCCCATGGATGGGGTCAGAGGCCCCATAAGCGGGTGCTGGAGCCCCATAAGCAGGTGCCGGCGCCCCATAAGCGGGTGCTGGAGCCCCATAAGTGGCCCTGGAGCCCCATAAGCGGGTGCCAGAGCCCCATAAGCGGGTGCTGGAGCCCCATAAGCAGGTGCTGGAGCCCCATAGATGGGGTCGGAGGCCTCATAAGTGGGTTCTGGAGGAGCTTGGATGGAGTTGGAGGACCCATAAGTGTCACTGGAGGCCCTTGGATGCAGTTGGAGCCCCATAAGTGGGTGCTGGAGCCCCATAAGTGTCCCTGGAGCCCCATGGATGGGGCCGGAGGCCCCATAAGTGGCCCTGGAGCCCCACAAGCGGGTGCCGGAGCCCCATAGCTGGGGTCGGAGGCCCCACAAGCGGGTGCTGGAGCCCCATAAGCGGGTGCCGGAGCCCCACAAGTGGGTGCCGGAGCCCCACAAGCGGGTGCTGGAGCCCCATAAGCAGGTGCCGGAGCCCCATAAGCGGGTGCTGGAGCCCCATGGATAGGGTCGGAAGCCCCACAAGCGGGTGCTGGAGCCCCATAGATGGGGTTGGAGCCCCATAAGCGGGTGCTGGAGCCCCATGGATGGGGTCGGAAGCCCCACAAGCGGGTGCTGGAGCCCCATAGATGGGGTTGGAGCCCCACAAGCGGGTGCCGGCGCCCCACAAGCGGGTGCTGGAGCCCCATGGATGGGGTTGGAGCCCCATAAGCGGGTGCTGGAGCCCCATAAGTGGCCCTGGAGCCCCATAAGCGGGTGCTGGAGCCCCATAGATGGGGTCGGAGGCCCCACAAGCAGGTGCCGGAGCCCCATGCATGGGGTTGGAGCCCCACAAGCGGGTGCCGGAGCCCCACACGCAGGTGCCGGAGCCCCACAGGCGGGTGCTGGAGCCCCATGGATGGGGTTGGAGCCCCACAGGCGGGTGCCGGCGCCCCCCAGCGGTGTCCGTGGGGCGCAGGTGGACGCGCAGCTGCTGCTGGTGCAGAAGCTGGAGGAGAAGGAGCGGGCGCTGCAGAGCAGCCTGGCCGCCGTCGAGAAGGAGCTGGCGCTGCGCTCCCAGGCCCTGGAGCTCAACAAGAGGAAGGTGGGGACGGGGGGAACGGGGCTGGGAATGGGGCAGGGATGGGGATGGGATGGGGCTGGGAATGGGGGGGGAATGGGGCAGGAATGGGGCTGGGAATGGGGGGGGAATGGGGCGGGAATGGGGATGGGAATGGGGCAGGAATGGGGATGGGAATGGGGCAGGAATGGGAGGGGAATGGGGGGGAATGGAGGGGGAATGGGGCTGGGAATGGGGGGAGAATGGGGGGGAATGGGGATGGGAATGGGGGGGAATGGGAGGGGAATGGGGGGTAATGGGGCTGGGAATGGGGGGGAATGGGAGGGGAATGGGGGGTAATGGGGCTGGGAATGGGGATGGGAATGGGGCTGGGATGGGGCTGGGATGGGGGGAGAATGGGGCTGGGAATGGGGTGGGGAATGAGGGGGAATGGGGCTGGGATGGGGCTGGGATGGGGGGAGAATGGGGCTGGGAATGGGGTGGGGAATGAGGGGGAATGGGGCTGGAATGGGGGTGGGATGGGGCTGGGATGGGGGGAGAATGGGGTGGGGAATGAGGGGGAATGGGGCTGGAATGGGGGTGGGAATGGGGATGGGATGGGGGGAATGGGGTTGGGAATGGGGTTGGGAATGGGGCTGGGAATGGGGGGGAATGGGGATGGGATGGGAATGGGGCAGGGAATGGGATGGGAATGGGGAGGGAGTGGGGCTGGGAATGGGGGGCAATGGGGGGCAAGGGGAACGTGGGGCCCTGGAGGAGGAGGCTCAGCCGTGGGGAGCACGAGGAAGCTCAGTGGTGGGTCTGTAGAGACCCCAATGGGTCGCTGTGGGTCCCAGTGTGCCCCTATGGGTCCCAATGTGCCCCTATGGCCCCACTGAGCCCCTATGGCCCCCACTGAGCCCCTATGGCCCCACTGAGCCCCTATGGCCCCCAATGAGTCCCTATGGCCCCAATGAGTCCCTATGGCCCCAATGAGCCCCTATGGCCCCAATGAGTCCCTATGGCCCCCAATGAGTCCCTATGGCCCCAATGAGCCCCTGTGGCCCCCAATGAGCCCCTATGGCCCCAATGAGTCCCTATGGCCCCCAATGAGTCCCTATGGCCCCAATGAGCCCCTGTGGCCCCAATGAGCCCCTATGGCCCCCAATGAGTCCCTATGGCCCCAATGATCCCCTATGGCCCCAATGAGTCCCTATGGCCCCCAATGATTCCCTATGGCCCCAATGAGCCCCTATGGCCCCAATGAGCCCCTGTGGCCCCAATGAGTCCCTATGGCCCCAATGAGTCCCTATGGCCCCAATGAGCCCCTATGGCCCCAATGAGCCCCTATGGCCCCAATGTATCCCTATGGCCCCACTGAGTCCCTATGGCCCCACTGAGCCCCTGTGGCCCCACTGAGCGCCTGTGCCCCCCGGCTGTGGGTCTGTTGCAGGCGGTGGAGGCGGCGCAGTGCCCCAATGAGCCCCTATGGCCCCAATGTATCCCTATGACCCCAATGTATCCCTATGGCCCCACTGAGTCCCTATGACCCCAATGTATCCCTATGGCCCCACTGAGTCCCTATGGCCCCAATGTATCCCTATGGCCCCAATGAGCCCCTATGGCCCCAATGCATGTCTGTGCCCCCCGGCTGTGGGTCTGTTGCAGGCGGTGGAGGCGGCGCAGTGCCCCAATGAGCCCCTATGGCCCCAATGTATCCCTATGACCCCAATGTATCCCTATGGCCCCACTGAGTCCCTATGACCCCAATGTATCCCTATGGCCCCACTGAGTCCCTATGGCCCCAATGTATCCCTATGGCCCCAATGAGCCCCTATGGCCCCAATGCATGTCTGTGCCCCCCGGCTGTGGGTCTGTGGCAGGCGGTGGAGGCGGCGCAGTTGGCCGAGGACCTGCGGGCGCAGGGGGAGCACGTGCAGGCGCGGCTGCGGGAGCTGCAGAGCTGCGCCGCCGAGAACCGCGCCGCCAAGGACAAGGAGTCGCTCAGCCTCAAGAGAGCGCAGGTGCGCCATGGGGCGCCAGGGGGCGCTATGGGGCGGCTATGGGGCGGCTATGGGGCCGGTATAGGGCGGGTATGGGGCGGGTATGGGGGGGATATGGGGTGCTATGGGGCGGCTATGGGGCGCTATGGGGCAGCTATGGGGCGCTATGGGGCAGCTATGGGGCGCTATGGGGCGGCTATGGGGCAGCTATGGGGCGGCTATGGGGCGCTATGGGGGGGATATGGGGTGCTATCAGGCAGCTATGGGGCACGAGGGTGCGCTATGAGGCGGCTATGGGGTGCGAGGGGGCGCTATGGGGCGGCTATGGGGCAGCTACGGGGCGCTATGGGGCGGCTATGTGGTGGATATGGGGCGGCTATGGGGCGCTATGGGGGGGATATGGGGCGCTATGGGGCGCTATGGGGGGGATATGGGGCGCTATGGGGGGGATATGGGGTGCCGGGGCGGGATATGGGGTGGCTATGGGGCGCTATGGGGGGGATATGGGGCGCTATGGGGGGGATATGGGGTGCCGGGGCGGGATATGGGGTGTCTATGGGGTGGATATGGGGTAGCTATGGGGCACTATGGGGTGGATATGGGGGGCTATGGGTGGATATGGGGGGCTGTGGGAGGTTATGGGGGGGCTATGGGGCACTATAGGGTGGATATGGGGGTCTGTAGGGTGTGTATGGGGTGGATATGGGGGGGCTATGGGTGTCTATGGATGGATATGGGGGGTCTATGGGGTGGATGTGGGGGGCTATGGGGGGCTGTGGGTGGATATGGGGGGCTATGGGGTGGATATGGGGGGATATGAGGTGTCTATGGGGGACTATGGGGTGGATATGGGGGGCTATGGAGGGATATGGGGTGTCTATGGGGGGCTATGGGGTGGATTTGGGGGGCTATGGGGTGGATATGGGGGGATATGAGGTGTCTATGGGGGACTATGGGGTGGATATGGGGGGCTATGGGGGGATATGGGGTGTCTATGGGGGGCTATGGGGTGGATATGGGGGGCTATGGGGTGGATATGGGGGGCTATGGCTGGATATCTGGTGTCTATGGGGTGTTTATGGGGGTCTAAGGGGGCTATGGGGGGGCTGTGGGGGGCTATGGGGTGACTATGGGGGACTATGGGTGGATATGGGGGGTCTGTGGGGTGGATATGGTGGCATATGGGGGGGCTATGGGTGGATATGGGGTGTCTGTGGGGTGTCTGTGTGTCCCTATGGGTCACTGTGGGTCTTCATGTGTCTCTATGGGTCGCTATGGGTCTGTATGGGTGTGTATGGTGTCTATGGGTCTCTATGGGTCTTTATGGGTCCTATGGTCCCTATGGGTCTTTATGGGTCTATATGGGTCGCCATGTGTCCCTATGGGTCCCTATGTGTCTCTATGGTGTCTATGGGTCTTTGTGGTTCCCTATGGGTGTTTATGGGTCACTATGGGTCGCTATGGGTCGCTATGGGTCGCTGTGGGTCCCGCCCCACAGGAGGAGCTCTCGCGGCTGCGGCGGAAGCTGGAGAAGCAGCGCAAGGTCGAGGTTTACGCCGACGCCGACCAGATCCTGCAGGAGGAGATCAAGGAGTATCGGGTGAGGGGGGGCACCCATGGGTGCTGGGGGGGGGGGGGGGGGGGGGGGGGGGGGGCGGGACCCACGCGTGGGTGCTGAAGGCCTTGGAGGACCCAGAAGTGGGTCTTGAAGCCCTTTGGCTGCGCTTGGAGGACCCAGAAGTGGGGGCTGGAGGACCTTGGGTGGCCTTTGGAGCCCAATGGGTGTCCCCAGCACCCCCATAGGTGCCACCTCCATTGCCCCTCATTGCCCCCCATGGCCCCCATTGCCCCCCATTGTCCCCATTGCCCCCATTGCCCCATTACTCCCATTCCCCCTATTCCCCCCTTTCCCCCCATTGTCCCATCGCCCCCATTCCCCCCATCACCCCCATTCCCCCCATTGCCCCATTCCCCCCATCACCCCCATTCCCCCCATTCCCTCCATCACCCCCATTGCCCCCATTGCCCCCCATTGCCCCATCACCCCATTGCCCCACATCACCCCCATTCCATTCCCCCATTCCCCCCATCACCCCCATTCCTCCCTTTCCCCCCATTCCCCCATTGCCCCCCATCACCCCCATTCCCCCCATTACCCCCATTCCCCCCATTGCCCCCATTCCCTTATCACCCCCATTCCCCCCATTGCCCCCCATCATCCCCATTCTCCCCATTGTCCCATTGCCCCCCATTACTCCCATCACCCCATTACCCCCATTGTCCCCCATTTCCCCATTGCCCCCCATGGCCCCCATCACCCCATTGCCCCATTACCCCCATTACCCCCCTTTCCCCCCATTCCTCCCTTTCCCCTCATTCCCCCCCATCGCCCCCATCACCCCCGTTGCCCCATTCCCCCCATTGCCCCCCATCACCCCCATTCCCCCCATCGCCCCCATTCCCCCCCATTCCCCCCATTCCCCCATCACCCCCATTCCCCCCATCACTCCCTTCCCCCCATTACCCCCATCACCCCATTCCCCCCCATTGCCCCCATTCTCCCATTTCCCCCCATTCCCCCCTCACCCCCATTCCCCCCCTCACCCCCATTCCCCCATCACTCCCATCCCCCCCATCACCCCCATTCCCCCCATTGCCCCCATTCCCCCCATTGCCCCCATCCCCCCCATTCCCCCCATTCCCCCCATTGCCCCCCATTGCCCCATTCCCCCCTTTCCCCCCATTGCCCCCATCACCCCCATTCCCCCCATTGCCCCCATCACCCCCATTCCCCCCATCACCCCATGCCCCCCATTCCCCCCATCACCCCATGCCCCCCATTCCCCCCATCACTCCCATCCCCCCCATTTCCCCCCATTACCCCATTGCCCCATCACCCCCATTGCCCCCCATTGTCCCCATCACCCCCATTCCCCCCATCACCCCCATTCCCCCCCTCACTCCCATTCCCCCCATGCCCCCCATTCCCCCCCTTGCCCCATCACCCCCATTGCCCCCCATGCCCCCCATTGCCTCCCCTCACCCCATGGCCCCCCATGGCCCCCCGCAGGCGCGCCTGACGTGCCCATGCTGCAACGCGCGCAAGAAGGACGCCGTCCTCACCAAGTGCTTCCACGTCTTCTGCTTCGAGTGCGTGCGCAGCCGCTACGAGACGCGGCAGCGCAAGTGCCCCAAGTGCAACGCGGCCTTCGGGGCGCACGACTTCCACCGCGTCTACATCAGCTGAGCCCCATAGCGACCCATAGCGACCTATAGTGCCCCATAGATACCCAGAGACACCCCATAGAGCCACATAGAGACCCCATAGAGCCACATAGACACCCCATTGATCTCTGCGGGCAGCTACAGGGCCCATGAGTTCCACCGCGTCTACATCAGCTGAGCCCCGCGGCGCCCCATAGCGACCCACAGCGACCCATAGCACGCTATAGTGCCCCATAGATACCCAGAGACACCCCATAGAGCCACATAGAGACCCCATAGGGCCACATAGAGACCCCATTGATCTCTGCGGGCAGCTACAGGGCCCATGAGTTCCACTGCGTCTACATCAGCTGAGCCCCATAGCACCCCACAGCGACCCATAGCGACCCATAGCGACCCAGAGACACCCCATAGAGCCACATAGAGACCCCATTGATCTCTGCGGGCGGCTACAGGGCCCATGAGTTCCACTGCGTCTACATCAGCTGAGCCCCACGGCGCCCCACAGCGACCCATAGCGACCCATAGTGACCCAGAGAGACCCCATAGAGCCACATAGAGACCCCATAGAGCCACATAGAGACCCCATTGATCTCTGTGGTCACCTGTGGGGCCCATGGCTTCTACCGTGTCTACATCAGCTGAGCCCCATAGCGACCCACGGCGACCCATAGAGCCCCAGAGACACCCCATAGAGCCACATAGAGACCCCATAGAGCCACATAGAGACCCCATTGATCTCTGTGGGCAGCTACAGGGCCCATGAGTTCCACTGCGTCTACATCAGCTGAGCCCCATAGCACCCCACAGCGACCCATAGCGACCCATAGAGCCCCAGAGACACCCCATAGAGCCACATAGAGACCCCATTGATCTCTGCGGGCGGCTACAGGGCCCATGAGTTCCACCGCGTCTACATCAGCTGAGCCCCACGGCGCCCCACAGCGACCCATAGCGACCCATAGTGACCCATAGAGACCCTGCAGTGCCCCAGAGAGACCCCATAGAGCCACATAGAGACCCCATAGAGCCACATAGAGACCCCATTGATCTCTGTGGTCACCTGTGGGGCCCATGGCTTCTACCGTGTCTACATCAGCTGAGCCCCATAGCGACCCACGGCGACCCATAGAGCCCCAGAGACACCCCATAGAGCCACATAGAGACCCCATAGAGCCACATAGAGACCCCATTGATCTCTGCGGGCGGCTACAGGGCCCATGAGTTCCACTGCGTCTACATCAGCTGAGCCCCATAGCGACCCATAGCGACCCATAGCGACCCATAGAGACTCTGTAGTGCCCCAGAGAGACCCCATAGAGCCACATAGAAACCCCATAGAGCCACATAGAGACCCCATTGATCTCTGTGGTCACCTGTGGGGCCCATGGCTTCCACCGTGTCTACATCAGCTGAGCCCCATAGCGACCCACGGCGACCCATAGAGCCCCAGAGACACCCCATAGAGCCACATAGAGACCCCATAGAGCCACATAGAGACCCCATTGATCTCTGCGGGCGGCTACAGGGCCCATGAGTTCCACTGCGTCTACATCAGCTGAGCCCCACGGCGCCCCACAGCGACCCATAGCGACCCATAGCGACCCATAGAGACTCTGTAGTGCCCCAGAGAGACCCCATAGAGCCACATAGAAACCCCATAGAGCCACATAGAGACCCCATTGATCTCTGTGGTCACCTGTGGGGCCCATGGCTTCCACCGTGTCTACATCAGCTGAGCCCCATAGCGACCCACGGCGACCCATAGAGCCCCAGAGACACCCCATAGAGCCACATAGAGACCCCATAGAGCCACATAGAGACCCCATTGATCTCTGCGGGCGGCTACAGGGCCCATGAGTTCCACCGCGTCTACATCAGCTGAGCCCCATAGTGACCCATAGCGACCTATAGTGCCCCATAGATACCCAGAGACACCCCATAGAGCCACATAGAGACCCCATAGAGCCACGTAGAGACCCCATTGATCTCTGTGGTCGGCTACAGGGCCCATGAGTTCCACTGCGTCTACATCAGCTGAGCCCCATAGCGACCCATAGCACGCTATAGTGCCCCATAGATACCCAGAGACACCCCATAGAGCCACATAGAGACCCCATAGAGCCACATAGAGACCCCATTGATCTCTGCGGGCGGCTACAGGGCCCATGAGTTCCACTGCGTCTACATCAGCTGAGCCCCACGGCGCCCCACAGCGACCCATAGCGACCCATAGCGACACACAGCGACCCATAGCGACCCATAGCGACCCATAGAGCCCCAGAGACACCCCATTGATCTCTGTGCCCGGCTACAGGGCCCACGAGTTCCACCACATCTACGTCAGCTGAGCCTCAGGGAGCTCCTGAGAGACCCATAGTGCCCCATAGATACCCCATAGTGCCCCATAGATACCCTATAACACCCCATAGAGACCCTATAACACCCCAGAGAGACCCCATTGATCTCTGTGGTCACCTGTGGGGCCCATGGCTTCCACCGTGTCTACGTCAGCTGAGCCCCATAGCGACCCACAGCGACCCATAGCGACCCATAGAGACCCTGTAGTGCCCCAGAGAGACCCCATAGAGCCACATAGATACCCCATTGATCTCTGCGGTCGGCTATGGGGCCCATGGCTTCCACTGCGTCTACGTCAGCTGAGCCCCATAGCGACCCATAGATATCCCATAGTGCCCCATAGAGACCCTGTAGCACCCCAGAGAGATCCCATTGATCTCTGTGGTCACCTACAGGGCCCATGACTTCCACCGCGTCTACGTCAGCTGAGCCCCATAGCGACCCATAGCACCCTATAGTGCCCCATAGACACCCCATAGCGTCCCATAGAGCCCCATTGATCCCTATTATCACCTCTGGGGCTCATGACTTCCACCGTGTCTGCATCAGCTGGGCCCCAGACAGCACCCATGGCTGCCCCATAGCGACCCACAGCCCCCATGTGTGCCCCATAGCAAGCCATAGCCCCTATGTGTGCCCCATAGAGACCCCCCCCAGCATTCATGTGTGCCCCATAGCGAGCCGTAGCCCCCATGTGTGCCCCATAGCCACCCCCACAGCACCCAGGGCTGCCCCACAGCACCCATGTGTGCCCCATAGCAACCCCCACAGCACCCAGGGCTGCCCCACAGCACCCATGTGTGCCCCATAGCGACCCCCCCAACATTCATGTGTACCCCATAGCCACCCACAGCACCCATGTGTGCCCCATAGTGACCCCCCCAGCATTCATGTGTGCCCCATAGCTACCCAGAGCACCCATATGTGCCCCATAGCGACCCCCTACAGCACCCATGTGTGCCCCATAGCGACCCCCACAGCAGCCATGGCTGCCCCACAGCGACCCATAGGTCCCCCATGCCTGCCCCATAGCGACCTATAAGTGGCCCCCCCCCCATCCCACCCAATAAAGCGCTTTGAGTCGTTGCCCACGTGTGTGCTTGGGGGGGGGGGGGAAAGACCATAGAGACGAGCGCCGCAACCATAGAGACGAGCGACTCAACCATAGAGACGAGCGGCTCAACCATAGAGACGAGCGGCGGCCGGAAGTGCAGGCCGCGGCCCGCCCCTTCCCATCAGCCCCCGCGGCGGGAGCGACGCGCGATGGAGCCGCACGAGGGTACCCGGGGGGGGGGGAGAGGGGGGGGGGAGGGACCCTCACGTGACCCCCGCGCTCACACGTGACCCCCTTTAGGCTCCCCCCCCCCCCCAGCCCCATAAGTGACCCCAAAGGGGCTCCAGACCCACAAGTCACCCCCCCCATAACACGTGGCGCCCCATTGCCCCCCAGTAACCCCCCCATTGCCCCCCATTACCCCCCATTGGCCCCCCATTACCCCCATTGGCCCCCATTGCCCCATTGCCTCCATTATCCCCATTGCCCCCCATTAACCCCCCCATTAACCCCCCCATTACCCCCATTGCCCCATTGCCCCCATTGCCCCCATTAACCCCCATTAACCCCCCCATTACCCCCATTACACCCATTGCCCCCATTGCCCCATTGCCCCCATTAACCCCCCCATTACCCCCATTACACCCATTGCCCACCATTGCCCCTCGTTAACCCCCATTAACTCCCCCATTACCCCCATTACACCCATTGCCCCCTATTGACCCCCATTGCCCCCCTTAACCCCATTGCCCCCATTATCCCCATTGCCCCCCATTAACCCCCCCCATTGCTTCCCATTGCCCCATTGCCCCCCATTAACCCCCATTAACCCTCCCATTACCCCCATTGGCCCCTATTGCCCCATTGCCCCCATTGCCCCATTACCCCCATCACCCCCATCACCCTCATTGCCCCATTACCCCCATTGCCCCTATTAACCCCCTTGCGCCCCATTACCCCCTATTAACCCCCCCCATTACCCCCATTGGCCCCCATTACCCCCATTGCCCCATTACCCCCCATTAACCCTCCCATTACCCCCATTGGTCTCCATTGCCCCCATTGCCCCATTACCCCCATCACCCCCATTGCCCCCATTAACCCCCATTAACCCCCCCATTACCCCCATCACCCCCATCACCCCCATTACCCCCATTGCCCCCATTAACCCCCTTGCCCCGCAGCCCCCCCCCTGTGCCGGGAGCTCTGGGGGTCCCTGGAGGCCGCCCGGTACCGGGGGGACCCCCGGGGGGGGCTCCAGCGGCTCCAGCCCCCCGGGGCCCGGCCCGGCTCCTGCCTGCGCCAGCTGGCTGCGGTGAGGGGGGGGCCGGAAGGGTCCAGGGGGGCAATGGGGGGGCAATGGGGGCAATGGGGAGACTGAGAGGGTCTATTGAGGTCAATGGGGGGGGATTGGGGGCAATGGGGGGGGATTATTGGGGTCAATGGGAGGCATTGGGGGTAATGGGGGGGCTGGAAGAGTCTATTGGGGGCAATGGGGGGGATTATTGGGGTCAATGGGGGGACATTGGGGTCAATGGGGGGGCTGGAAGGGTCCATTGAGGTCAGTGGGGGGGTATTGGGGGCAATGGGAGGGGATTATTGCGGTCAGTGGGGGGGGTATTGGGGTCAATGGGGGGGCTGGAAGGGTCTATTGAGGTCAGTAGGGGGGGATTGGGGGGAACGGGGGGGGTTGGAGGGTCTATTGGGGGCAATGGGGGGGCATTGGGGTCAATGGGGGGGTATTGAGGTTAATGGGGGGCTGGGAGGGTCCATTGGGGTCAATGTGGGGGGATTATTGGGGTCAGTGGGGGGGCATTGCGATCAATGGGGGGGGTTGGGAGGGTCCGTTGAGGTCAATGGGGGAGCATTGGGGGCAATAGGGGGGGATTGGGGGCAATGGGGGGGTTTTTTGGGGTCAATGGGTGGTATTGGTGTTAAAAGGGGGGGTATTGGGATCAATGGGGGGGGGCTGGGGGGGTCCATTGAGGTCAGTGGGGGGGGATTATTGGGGTCAATGGGGTGTATTGGGGTCAATGGGGGGACATTGAAGACAATGGGGGGCATTATTGGGGTCAATGGGGGGGAATTGAGGTCAATGGGGGAGGCTGGGAGGGTCTATTGGGGTCAATGGGGAAGGATTGGGGGCAATGGGGGGGGCCGGGAGGGTCCGTTGGAGTCAATGGGGGGGCTTGGGGTCAATGGGGGGTTATTGGGGGTCAATGGGGGGAGTTGGGAGGGTCCATTGTGGTCAATGGGGGGGGATTGGGGTCAATGGGAGGTTATTGGGGGTCAATGGGGAGAGTTGGGAGGGTCCATTGTGGTCAATGGGGGAGGATTGGGGTCAATGGGAGGTTATTGGGGGTCAATGGGGGGCTGGGAGGGTCCATTGTGATCAGTGGGGGGGGACTGGGGTGACAGGGGAGTTACTGGGGTCAATGGGGGGCGATTGGGTGTCAATGGGGGGGTTGGAAGGGTCCATTGTGATCAATGGGGGGGAATTGGAATCAATGGGGGGTTATTGTGGTCAATGGGGGGGGCTGGGAGGGTCCATTGTGGTCAATGGGGGGGGCTGGGAGGGTCCATTGGGGTCAAGGGGGGGTTATGGGTGTCAATGGGGGGGGCTGGGAGGGTCCATTGCGGTCAGTGGGGGGTTATGGGTGTCAATGGGGGGGGCCGGGAGGGTCCATTGGGGTCAGTGGGGGGTTATGGGTGTCACTGGGGGGTACTGATGTGTGTGCCCCCCCCCAGCGGGTGCTGCTGCCCCAGGGGTACCCCCAGAGCGTGAGCCCCGATTACCTGCGCTACCAGTGCTGGGACTCGCTGCAGGTGCCGCGGGCACTGGGGGGCACTGGGGGGCACTGGGGGGGCACTGGGAGCACTGGGGGGTAACTGGGGGGTAACTGGGAGCACTGGGGAGCACTGGGTGGTAACTGGGAGGTATGTGGAGGTAACTGGGGTTAACTGGGAACAGTGCGATGTAGTTGGGGAGTACTGGGGTGTAATGGGGAGCTAACTGGGACGTAACTGGGTTTAACTGGGAACACTGGGAAGTAAGTGGAGACCATTGGGAGGGAACTGGGAGCACTGGGAGGGAACTGGGATGGGCTGGCGGGTAACTGGGAGGTAACTGGGAGCACTGGAGGGTAATTGGGAGGTAACTGGGAGCACCGGGAGGTAACTGGAATGTAACTGGGAGCAGTAGGAGTTAACTGGGAGGTAACTGGGAGGAAATTGGGAGCACTGGGAGGGAACTGGGAGGGAACTGGGAGATAACTGGGAGCACTGGAGGGTAATTGGGAGGTAACTGGGAACACTGGGAGGTAACTGGGAGGGAACTGGGAGCACTGGGAGGGAACTGGGAGGTCACTGGAAGCACTGGGAGGGAACTGGGAGGTAGGTGGAGGTAACTGGGGTTAACTGGGAGCTTTGGGATATAGTTGGGGAGTACTGGGGTGTAATGGGAAGTTAACTAGGACGTAACTGGGTTTAACTGGGAACACTGGGAGGTAACTGGAGAGCACTGGGAGGGAACTGGGATGGGCTGGGGGGTAACTGGGAGGTAACTGGAGGTAACTGGGAGGTAACTGGAGGTAACTGGAGATAACTGGGAGGTAACTGGGAGCACTGGATGTTGATTAGGGGGTAAGTGGGGTGCATTTGGGAGTACTGGGAGGTAACTGGGCGGTAACTGAGATGTAATTTGGAGCACTGGGAGGTAACTGGGAGGTAACTGGGAGCACTGGGAGGTAATTGGGAGGAAACTGGGAGCACTGGCAGGGAACTGGGAGGTAATTGGGAGGTAACTGGTTTAACTGGGAGGTAACTGGGGGTAACTGGGGGTGTCGCTGCTGTCCCCCCAGGCCCTGTGCAGCTCCCTGGCCGGGGCTCTGGCCACTCGCGCCGTGCTCCAGGCCATGGGGGTGGGCGACAGCGCGGCCACGGCCACCGGGGCCACCCTCACCTGGGTGCTGCGCGGTGAGTGCCCCCCCCCGCACCCCAAAACAGCCCTTTGCACCCCAAAAACGGCTCCGGCCACCCCAAAAACGGCTCCGGCCACCCCAAAAACCCCCGGAAACGGTGCCGGCGACCCTAAAAACCCCCATTTTCACCCCAAAAATGGCTCCGGCCACCCCAAAAACCCCCAGAATTGGTTCCGGCAACCCTAAAAACCCCCATTTTCACCCCAAAAATGGCTCCGGCCACCCCAAAAACCCCCAGAATTGGTTCCGGCGACCCTAAAAACCCCCATTTTCACCCCAAAAATGGCTCCGGCCACCCCAAAAACCCCAGAATCAGTTCCGGCGACCCTAAAAACCCCCATTTTCACCCCAAAAATGGTTCCGGCCACCCCAGAAACACCCGTTTTCACCCCAAAATCGGTTCCAGCACCCCCAAAACCCCCCAAAACAGCTCCGGCTACCCCCAAAACCCCCAGAATCGGTTCCGGCGACCCTAAAAACCCCCATTTTCACCCCAAAAATGGTTCCAGCCACCCCCAAAACACCCATTTTCACCCCAAAATTGGCTCCAGCACCCCCAAAATCCCTGCAAAATGGTTGCAGTGACCTCAAAACCCCACGTTTTCACCCCAAAATCAGCTCCCGCAGCCCCAAAACCCCCCAAAATGGCTCCGGCGACCCGCAAACTCCCCATTTTCACCCCAAAATCGGCTCCAGCACCCCAAAACCCCACAAAAAAGGCTCCAGCCACCCCAAAACCCCCCGATTTCACCCCAAAATCGGTTCCAGCGCCCCCAAAAACTGCCAAAACCGTTTCTGGTGACCTCAAAACCCCCATTTTCACCCCAAAATTGGCTCCAGCACCCCCAAAACACCCCAAAACAGTTCCAGCGACCCCCAAACCCCCCATTTTTACCCCAAAATCGGCTCCCACACCCCCAACCCCCCCCCAAAGGATTCCAGTGACCCCCAAAACCCCCATTTTCACCCCCAAATCAGCTCCCGCACCCCCAAAACTCCCCCAAAAGGGTTCCAGTGACCCCCAAAACCCCCATTTTCACCCCAAAATCAGCTCCAGCACCCCTAAAACACCCCAAAATTGTTCCAGCGACCCCCAAAACCCCCGTTTTCACCCCAAAATCGGTTCCTGCAGCTGATAAATCCCCCATTTTCACCCTGAAATCCTTTTTTGGACCCAAAATACTCCAGTTTTAACCCAAAATGAGAGGGAGAACCACCAAAATAGCGTCATTTCAGCCCCAAATCCCCCCGTTTCACCCCAAAATCGGTTCCAGCACCCCCAAAATTCCCCATTTTTACCCGAAAATCCTTCTTTTCACCCAAGATTCTTCAGTTTTAACCCAAAATCTGTCTCAGAAGCCTCAAAAATCCCATTTTTCACCACAAAACACCCCTTTTCACCCCAAAATTTGTTCTAGCACCCCCAGAACTGTTCATTTTCAGCTCAAAATCCTTCTTTGGACCCAAAATGCTCTGTTTTTCCCTCTAAAATGTATCTCAGAACCCCCCAAACCCCAATTTTTCACCCAAAAACCAGCTCCAAGACTCCCAAAACCCCCCATTTTCACCCCAGAATCCACTTTTGGACCCCAAATCTTCCAGTCTTACCCCCAAAATGAGTCTCAGAACCCCCAAAATCCCCCATTATCACCCCAAAATCCACTTTTGGACCCCAAATTCTCCACTTTTACCGCAAAATGAGCCTCAGACCCCCCCAAAATCCCATTTTTCACCCCAAAACCTGCTCCAACACCCCCAAAACCCCTATTTTCACCCCCAAATCCTCATTGAACCCCAAAATCCTCTGGTTTGACCCCAAAATGAGCCTCAGTTCCCCCCAAAACCCCCTTTTTGACCCCAGAACCAGCTCCAACACCCCCAAAACCCCCCATTTTCACCCCAAAATCCACTTTTGGACCCCAAATCTTCTAGTTTTACCTCAAAATGAGTCTCAGAACCCCCAAAATGCCCCATTATGACCCAAAAATCCACTTTTGGACCCCAAATTCTCCACTTTTACCACAAAATGAGCCTCAGACCCCCCCAAAATCCCCCATTATCACCCCAGAATCCACTTTTGGACCCCAAATCTTCCAGTTTTACCTCAAAATGAGTCTCAGAACCCCCAAAATCCCCCATTATCACCCCAAAATCCACTTTTGGACCCAAACTTCTCCACTTTTACCACAAAATGAGCCTCAGACCCCCCCAAAATCCCATTTTTCACCCCAAAACCTGCTCCACCCCCAAAACCCCCATTTTCACCCCAAAATCCACCTTTGGACCCAAAATCTTCCAATTTAACCCCAAAATGGGCCCCAGAACACCCTAAAATCCCTTTTTCCCCCCTAAAATGGGCCTCAGAACCCCCAAACCCTCCATTTTTCACCCCAAAACCAGTTCCAAGACCCCCAAAATCCACCCTTTTCACCTCAAAATCCACTTTTGGACCCCAAATCTTCTAGTTTTACCTCAAAATGAGTCTCAGAGCCCCCAAAATCCCCCATTATCACCCCAAAATCCACTTTTGGACCCCAAATCTTCTAGTTTTACCTCAAAATGAGTCTCAGAACCCCCAAAATCCCCCATTTTCACCCCAAAATCCACTTTTGGACCCCATATCTTCCAGTTTTACCTCAAAATGAGTCTCGGAACTCCCAAAATCCCCCATTATCACCCCAAAATCCACTTTTGGACCCCCAATCTTCCAGTCTTACCCCCAAAATGAGTCTTGGAACTCCCAAAATCCCCCATTATCACCCCAAAATCCACTTTTGGACCCAAAATCTTCCAGTTTTACCTCAAAATGAGCCTCAGAACCCCCAAGACCCCCATTTTCACCCCAAAATCCACCTTTGGACCCAAAATCCTCCCATTTTAACCCAAAATGACTCTCAGAACCTCCCAAAATCCCATTTTTACCCCCACACCTGCTCCAGCACCTCCAAAATTCCCCATTGTCACCCCAAAATCCCCTATTGGACCCCAAATCTTCTAGTTTTACCTCAAAATGAGTCTCAGAGCCCTCAAAAAACCCCATTTTTCACCCCAAAACCAGCTCCAACCCCCCCAAAACCCCCATTTTCACCCCAAAATCCACTTTTGGACCCCAAATCTTCCAGTTTTACCTCAAAATGAGTCTAAAAGCCCCCAAAATCCCCCATTTTCACCCCAAAATCCACTTTTGGACCCCAAATCTTCCAGTTTTACCTCAAAATGAGTCTCAGAACCCCCAAAATCCCCCGTTATCACCCCAAAATCCACTTTTGGACCCAAAATTCTCCACTTTTACCTCAAAATGAGCCTCAGACCCCTCAAAAAACCCCATTTTTCACCCCAAAACCAGCTCCAACACCCCCAAACCCCCCATTTTCACCCAAAATCCCCATTGAACCCCAAAATCCTGTGGTTTGACCCCAAAATGAGCCTCAGAACCTCCCAAAACCCCCTTTTGGCCCCAGAACCAGCTCCAACACCCCCAAAATCCCCCATTATCACCCCAAAATCCACTTTTGGACCCAAAATTCTCCACTTTTACCACAAAATGAGCCTCAGAACACACCAAAAAACCCCATTTTTCACCCCAAAACCAGCTCCAACACCCCCCAAACCCCCCATTTTCACCCCAAAATCCACTTTTGGACCCAAAATTCTCCACTTTTACCTCAAAATGAGTCTCAGAACCCCCAAAATCCCCCATTATCACCCCAAAATCCACTTTTAGACCCCAAATTCTCCACTTTTACCACAAAATGAGCCTCAGACCCCCCAAAAAACCCCATTTTCACCCCAAAACCAGCTCCAACACCCCCAAAACCCCCCCATTTTCACCCCAAAATCCACTTTTGGACCCAAAATTCTCCAGTTTTACCTCAAAATGAGTCTCAGAACCCCCAAAATCCCCCATTATCACCCCAAAATCCACTTTTAGACCCCAAATTCTCCACTTTTACCACAAAATGAGCCTCAGACCCCTCAAAAAACCCCATTTTTCACCCCAAAACCAGCTCCAACACCCCCAAAACCCCCATTTTCACCCCAAAATCCACTTTTAGACCCCAAATTCTCCACTTTTACCACAAAATGAGCCTCAGACCCCTCAAAAAACCCCATTTTTCAACCCAAAACCAGCTCCAACCCCCCCAAAACCCCCATTTTCACCCCAAAATCCACCTTTGGACCCAAAATCCTCCGGTTTGACCCCAAAATGAGCCTCAGAACCCCCCAAAACCCCTCTTTGACCCCAGAACCAGCTCCAACCCCCCCAAAACCCCCCATTTTCACCCCAAAATCCACTTTTGGACCCCAAATCTTCCAGTTTTACCTCAAAATGAGTCTCAGAACCCCCAAATCCCCCATTATCACCCCAAAATCCACTTTTGGACCCCAAATTCTCCACTTTTACCACAAAATGAGCCTCAGACCCCTCAAAAAACCCCATTTTTCACCCCAAAACCAGCTCCAACACCCCCAAAACCCCCCATTTTCACCCCAAAATCCACTTTTGGACCCAAAATTCTCCACTTTTACCTCAAAATGAGTCTCAGAACCCCCAAAATCCCCCATTATCACCCCAAAATCCACTTTTAGACCCCAAATTCTCCACTTTTACCACAAAATGAGCCTCAGACCCCTCAAAAAACCCCATTTTTCACCCCAAAACCTGTTCCAACACCCCCAAAAACCCCCATTTTCACCCCAAAATCCACTTTTGGACCCAAAATTCTCCACTTTTACCTCAAAATGAGTCTCAGAACCCCCAAAATCCCCCGTTATCACCCCAAAATCCACTTTTAGACCCAAAATTCTCCACTTTTACCACAAAATGAGCCTCAGACCCCTCAAAAAACCCCATTTTTCACCCCAAAACCAGCTCCAACCCCCCCAAAACCCCCATTTTCACCCCAAAATCCACCTTTGGACCCAAAATCCTCCGGTTTGACCCCAAAATGAGCCTCAGAACCCCCCAAAACCCCCTTTTTGACCCCAGAACCAGCTCCAACCCCCCCAAAACCCCCCATTTTCACCCCAAAATCCACTTTTGGACCCCAAATCTTCCAGTTTTACCTCAAAATGAGTCTCAGAACCCCCAAATCCCCCATTATCACCCCAAAATCCACTTTTGGACCCCAAATTCTCCACTTTTACTGCAAAATGAGCCTCAGACCCCTCAAAAAACCCCATTTTTCACCCCAAAACCAGCTCCAACCCCCCCAAAACCCCCATTTTCACCCCAAAATCCACTTTTGGACCCCAAATCTTCTAGTTTTACCTCAAAATGAGTCTCAGAGCCCCCAAAATCCCCCATTATCACCCCAAAATCCACTTTTGGACCCCAAATCTCCCAGTTTTACCTCAAAATGAGTCTCAGAGCCCCCAAAATCCCCCATTTTCACCCCAAAATCCACTTTTGGACCCCAAATCTTCCAGTTTTACCTCAAAATGAGTCTCAGAACCCCCAAAATCCCCCGTTATCACCCCAAAATCCACTTTTGGACCCAAAATTCTCCACTTTTACCTCAAAATGAGCCTCAGACCCCTCAAAAAACCCCATTTTTCACCCCAAAACCAGCTCCAACCCCCCCAAAACCCCCATTTTCACCCCAAAATCCACCTTTGGACCCAAAATCCTCCGGTTTGACCCCAAAATGAGCCTCAGAACCCCCCAAAACCCCGTTTCTGACCCCAAACTGGCCTTTGTCACCGCACGCCGCAGACGGGGTGGGGATGGTGACACGCCTCAGCTTCGCCTGCCTGCAGGGGTGAGCTGGGCCCGGCCGCCGGAGCGGCGCCAACTGCGGGGACTGGGGGGACTGGGGGGAACTGGGATGGACTGGGATGAGCTGGGGAGAACTGAACTGGGATGGACTGGAGGGACTGGGATGGACTGGGGGGAACTGAACTGGGATGCACTGGGTGAACTGGGGGGAACTGGGATGCACTGGGGGAACTGGGATGCACTGGGGGAACTGGGATGGACTGGGGGGAACTGAACTGGGATGCACTGGGTGAACTGGGGGGAACTGGGTGAACTGGGGGGAACTGGGATGCACTGGGGGAACTGGGATGCACTGGGGGAACTGGGATGGACTGGGGGGAACTGGGATGGACTGGGATGCACTGGGTGCACTGGGGGGAACTGGGTGAACTGGGGTGAACTAGGTGAACTGGGATGGACTGGGGTGAATTGGAGTGAAGTGAACTGGGAGAGACTGGGATGGACTGGAGGGACTGGGGGGAACTGGGATGGACTGGGGTGAACTGAGGTGAACTGGGATGCACTGAGGTGAATTGGGGTGAACTGAACTGGGATGCACTGGGGTGAACTGAGATGGACTGGGGTGAACTGGGTGAACTGGGAGGGACTGGGGTGAACTGGGTGAACTGGGATGGACTGGGGTGAACTGGGATGGACTGGGGGGAACTGGGATGGACTGGGTGAACTGGGGTGCACTGGGGTGAACTGGGATGGACTGGGGGGAACTGGAATGGACTGGAGTGAATTGGGGTGAACTGAACTGGGATGCACTGGGATGGACTGGGGGGAACTGGAGGGAACTGAACTGGGATGAAGTGGGATGCACTGGGGTGAACTGGGATGGACTGGGATGAGCTGGGGGGAACTGAACTGGGATGAGCTGGGGGGAACTGAACTGGGATGGACTGGGATGAACTGGGGTGAACTGAAACGCACTGGTGTGAATTGGATTGAACTGAATTGGGATGCACTGGGGTGAACTGGGATGAACTGGGGGGGACTGAACTGGGATGCCCTGGGATGAACTGGGAGGGCGACTGGGGGCAATGAGTGGCACTGGGAGGTGGCACTGGGACTTGCTGGGACCTCCTGGTTCTTACTGGGAGCTCCTGGTCCTTACTGGGAGCAATGGGAGGTGGCACTGGTCCTTACTGGGAGCCCCTGGTCCTTACTGGGAGCCCCTGGTCCTTACTGGTTCCCCCCCATAGGAGCCGCCTGGACTGCGAGGCCAAGCAGTGGCGGTGAGGCCCCGCCCCCTTCTCCAAGCCCCGCCCCTCTCCCATTGAAGCGCTGCCCCAAGCCACGCCCCCCCGAGCTCTTCCCCCCTCCCATTGGCTCAGCCTGCCCCGAAGCCCCACCCTCCGCCAAGCCGTGCCTCTCTCCATTGAAGCGCTGCCCCAAGCCACGCCCCCTCTTCAAACCCCGCCCCTCTCCCATTGAAGCGCTGCCCCAAGCCACGCCCACCCCCGCTCTTCCCCCTCTCCCATTGGCTCGCCCAGGCTGGCAGCTGACGTGCTCAATGACGCGGCGCTGCTGCTGGAGCTGCTCGCGCCGGGTTGGCCGCGCGCCGGCCCCGCCCTCCTGACGCTGGCGGCGGCGGCCAAGGTGGAGGCCACGCCCACCCCTCCGTGACGTCAGAGGAGGGGGCGGAGCTACCGGGGGGGATGCTGGGAGGCAACGGGGGATGCGGGGAGGATACTGGGGGGCAATGGGGGGTATTGGGGGGCAATGGGGGGTACTGGGAGGTACTGGGAGGCATTGGAGGGTGCTGGGAGGCAATGGGGGGGTATAGGGAGGATATTGGGAGGCCTTGGGGGGGCATTGGGGGGTGCTGGGAGGTACTGGGGTGCATTGGGAGGATATTGGGAGGCATTGGGGGATACTGGGGTGATATTGGGAAGCACTGGGAGGGTATTGGGGGTTAATGGGGGTTACTGGGAGGGTATTGGGGGATACTGGGAGGCAATGGGGGGTATTGGGGGGGTATTGGCATGATACTGGGGGGATATTGGGAAGCACTGGGAGGATATTGGGGGGTACTGGGAGAGTATTGGGGGGTACTGGGAGTATATTGGGATGATACTGGGGTGATATTGGGAAGCACTGGGAGGGTATTGGGGGTAGTGGGGGATACTGGGAGGGTATTGGGAGGCACTGGGGGGTACTGGGAGGATAATGGGGGGTACTGGGAGGCAATGGGGGATACTGGGATATACGGGGAACCGGGACAACAATGGAGTGGACTGGGGGATACTGGTGTGTGCAGTGCGGTGGGGGTGGCACTGGTGCGGACTGGTGTATGCTGGCCTATACTGGTTTATACTGGTCCATACTGGGGTCCTGGTGCGTGGTGGGGATGGCAGTGGCGTGTACTGGTGTGAACTGGTGTGAACTGGTGCATACTGGTGTGGGTGCAGTGCGTGGTGAGGGTGGCACTGGTGTGTACTGGTCTATACTGGTGTGTACTGGTGTGCCTGCAGTGCATGGTGAGTGTGGTACTGGTGTGTACTGGTGTGATGTACGGGTATGTACCAGTCTATACTGGCCCATACCGGCCCGTGCTGGTCCATACTGGCCCATACTGGTCCATACTGGTCCCTACTGGTCCGTACTGGTCCCGCAGTGCGTGGTGGGGGTGGCGGGCGGCGCCACCCGCGCGGCTCTGGCCGTGCACCAGGCCCGCAGGGACAACGTGGCCGAGGTGGCCGCCAAGGACAGCAGCCAGGTGCGACTGGGAGCACTGGGAGGGACTGGGAATGGAGCACTGGAGCACTGGGAGGGACTGGGAGGGAGGGACTGGGACCTCAATAACGGGCGTTGGGAGGGCATTAGGGGGTGTTACTGGTGTTACTGGTGTCATACTGGTGCCGTAGTGGTGTTATTGGTGTTGTACTGGTACCATACTGATCTTAATGGCGCCATACTGGTGCTATACTGCTATTACTGGTGTCATACTGGTGGTATACTGGTCTTACTGGTGCCATAGTGATATTGTTGGTGTTACTAGTGCCATACCGGTGCCATACTGGCGTTACTGATGTCATACTGGTGTCATAGTGGCGCCATATTGGTGTTACTGGTGCCATACTGGCTCTATACTGGCATTACTGGTGCTATACTGGCGTTACTGGTGCCATACTAGTGCCATACTGGTGGTACTGATGTCGTAGTGGTGCCATACTGGTGCCATACTGGTGTTACTGGTGCTATACTGGTGCCATATTGGCATTACTGGTGCCATACTCGTGCCATACTGGCGCCATACTGGTGTTACTGGTGCCATACTGGTGTTAGTGGTGCCATACTGGTGTTACTGATGTCATACTGGTACCATTCTGGTGCCATACTGGGGTTACTGGTGCCATACTGGGGTTAGTGGTGCCATACTAGTGCCATACTGGTGTTACTGATGTCATACTGGTACCATTCTGGTGCCATACTGGTGTTACTGGTGCCATACTGGTGCCATACTGCCATTACTGGTACCATACTGGTGCTGTATTGGCTCCATACTGCCATTAGTGCTGCTATACTGGTGCCATAGTGCCATTACTGGTGGCATATTGGTGCCATACTGGCATTACTGGTGTTATACTGCCATTACTGGTGCCATACTGGTGCTATACTGGTGTTACTGGTGTCCCTGGGCAGGAGACGCTGGTGAATGGGGCCGGGCTGCTGCTGGCGCTGCTGCTGCTGCCGGCGCTGGACGGGCGGCCGTGGTAAGGGGCGGGGCCTGGGGAAAAGGGGGCGTGGCCTCGGGAAACGGGGGCGCGATTGGCGGGGAGTGGGGTGAAGGGGGCGTGGCCTCTAGGGGTGGGCGGGGCTTAGCCGCGGGTATGAATGGAGGCGGGGTCTCAATGGAAGGGGCGGGGCTTGGCGGGAGGAGCAAGTTGAGGCCACCCCGAGGGGCTCGGGGGGGGTTTGGGGGCTCCCCCCCCCTCGGGTCCATTGGGTTTTGGGGTCCCCCCCTTGATCCAAGGAGGTTTGGGGCTCCCCCCTGGGTCTATTGGGTTTGGGGCTCCCCTCCTTAGTCTGATGGGGTTTGGGGTTCCCCCTGGGTCTGTTTGGTTTAGGGGTCCCCCCCTGCATCTATTGGGTTTGGGGTTCCCCCCTGGGTCTGTTGGGTTTGGGGGCTCCCCCCCCTTAGTCTGATGGGGTTTGGGGTTCCCCCTGGATCTATTGGGTTTTGGGGCTCCCCCCCTGCACCTGTTGGGTTTGGGGTCCCCTCCTTGGTCCAAAGGGGTTTAGGGTGTACCCCTGGGTCTATTGGGTTTTGGGGGCCCCCTCTTGATCCAAGGGGATTTGGGGTCCTCCCCTGGGTCTGTTGGGCTTTGGGGGCTCCCCCCGGGTCTATTGGGTTTGGGGTCCCCCCATTGCTCTAATGGGGTTTGGGTGTCCCCCTGCACCTATTGGGTTTGGGGTCCCCCCATTGCTCTAATGGGGTTTGGGGTCCCCCCCTACATCTAGTGGTGTTTTGGGGTCCCCCCCTGCATGTATTGGGTTTGGGGTCCCCCCATTGTTCTGATGGGATTTGGGGTCCCCCTGGGTCTATTGGGTTTGGGGTCCCCCGCTTGCATCTATTGGGGTTTGGGGTCCCCCCCCTTGCTCTGGTGGGGTTTTGGGGGTGCCCCCTCCTTGCTCGGGGGGTTGTTGTTCCCCCCCCCCCCCCCAGCTGACATGTGGGGTGCCCCCCAGGCTGACGTGGGGGGTGGTGGCGCTGCTGCTCGTCACCCACTTGGGCGCCAACGTGGGGGCCGTGGGGGCGCTGCTGCTGCCCACCCTCAACAGGCCCCGCCTCCGGCTGGCGATGGGCGGGGCCTTGAGGGGCGGGGCCGAAGGAGGCGTGGCCAAAGGGGGCGGAGCCAAAGCGGGCAAAACCACCCGGCCCGAGCCGGGGGGGGGGCAGCGGCGCCACCATCGTGGTCCCAGGGCCCCATGAGGTGAACCCCCGCGAGCCGCTGCTGCCCGGTGAGTGCTGGGGCACCCCCACACACAGTGGCACCCAGTGGGTGTCATCCCTCTCTGTAGCACCCAGTGTGTCATCACCCCAATAGCACCCAGTGTGTTCCCCCCGTCAATAGCACCCAGTGTGTTCCCCCCACCCAATAGCACCCAGAGTGTTCCCCTCATCAATAGCACCCAATGTGTTCCCCCCCAATGGCACCCAGTGGGTGTCAACCCCTCAATAGCACCCTGTGTGTCCCCCTCCTCAATAGCACCCAGTGTCCTGTCCATCAATAGCACCCAGTGTGTCATCACCCCAATGGCACCCAGTGTGTCACCCCCCTCAATGGCACCCAGTGTGTCACCCAGTAGCACCCAGTGTCACCCCCCCAATAGTACCCAGTGTGTCACCCTCCTTCAATAGCACCCAGTGTCCCCCCCTCAATAGCACTCAGTGTGTCATCCAGTAGCACCCAGTGTCACCCCCCTTCAATAGTACCCAGTGTGTCACCCACCCAATGGCACCCAGTGTGTCCCCTCTCAATAGCACCCAGTGTGTCACCCTCCCTCAATAGCACCCAGTGTCCCCCCCTCAATAGCACTCAGTGTGTCATCACCCCCCCAATGGCACCCAGTGTGTCACCCCCTCCCAATAGCACCCAGTGTCACCCTTCTCAATAGCACCCAGTGTGTGTGTCCCCCCAATAGCACCCAGTGTGTCACCCCTCAATAGCACCCAGTGTGTTCCCCTTCAATAGCACCCAGTGTCCCCCCCCAATAGCACCCAGTGTGTCACCCCATGTCACCCCCCCACATCACCCATCACATCCCCATGTCTGCTCCTTCCCTTGTGTCACCCTGATGTCACCGTGACATCACCCTGACGTCACCCTGACATCACCCACTGTCCCCACAGGCTTCAGCACCCGCCTCCACCTCCACTTGGGTGCCCCCCTGCACCGGCTGGTCAAGAGGTGAGAGGAACCCCATGTTATGGGGGGGACCCCCAATTTGGGGGGGTTGGGGAGAGGGAGCACCCCAGTGTCCAGGAACTCAGGTCAACCCAATGGGGAACCCAATGGGTACCCCAATTGGGAGCTCAGGTCATCCCAAAGGGACTCCAATTGGGGGATCAGGTCAACCCAAAGGGGACCCCTCCCAATTGGGAGCTGTCACCCCAATGGGGAACTATAGGAGCTCAGGTCAACCCAAAAGGGGAGGAAGGACCCCAAGGGTGGCTCCCCAGTGGGGAGCTCAGGTAAACCCAATACGGATGGCTCAATTGGGAGCTCAGGTCAACCCGGATGGCTCAACTGGGAGCTCAGGTCAACCCAGATGGCTCGATTGGGAGTTCAGGTCAACCCAAAGGGGGGTGGCCAGTGAAGCGCAGGCCAACCCAATGGGCCCCCCCAATTGGGAGCTCAGGTCAACCTAGTGGAGACCAATAGTTCAACCCAATGGGGTTGACCCCAATTGGGAGCTCAGGTGAACCCAATGGGACCAACATAGCTGAGGGGTATCCTGGCTCTTGGGGGGGGTACCCTAGCACCCATGTCTCCCCTTTCCCCCCCCATAGCGAGGCTGAGCTCAAGAAGGCCATAGAGTGCAGCACCGAGGATTACCTGATCGTGCTCCGTCCATCCCAACGTGGGTCCCAGCACCCAAAGGGGGGCACCCAGCACCGCATAGCCCCCCCTGGTGACCCCCCCCATTCCCCTCCTATAGGCTGGGTGGGGATCGGGCTACGCCGGGGGGCCCCCCCCGACACCCCGCTGCGAGCCTGCGCCCACGCCATGCTGCTGGAGGAGCTGCTGGGCCCCGACCTGCCCCACGGGGCACCCATGGGTGCTGCCCTGCGCCCGCTGCAGCTCCGCCTGCGCCGCTGCCGTGAGTCAGTGCGGTCCCTGGGGTGGTCTGGGGGGGAATTGGGGGTCCGCAGGGCTATTTTGGAGTCCCAAGATGGGTTTTGGGGGTCGCTGGGGTGGTTTGGGGGGTATTGGGGTCATTTGGGAGGGATCTTGGGGTGTTGGAGGGAGGTTTGGGGGGTCCTTGAAGTCTTTTTGGGGGGGTCCTGAGGCTGTTTTGGGGGTCATTGGATGGCATTTGGGGGCCCTGGGGTCATTTGGGGGGGCTTAGGGCTGTTTGGGGAGGCCCTGGGGTTGTTTGGGGGAGCTCTGGGGTGGTTTGGGGCGGTATTGGGGTTAATTGGGGGGGATCTTGGGGTGTTGGGTGGGAGTTTGGGGGGGCCTTAGGGCTGTTTTGGGGGTCCCTAGTCATTTGGGGGGCCCTGAGGCTGTTTTGGGGTGCATTGAGTTATTTGGAGGGGTCCTGAGGCTGTTTTGGGGGTCACTGGGGGGTATTTGGGTGCCATGGGGTCATTTTGGAGGTCCCTGGAGTGGTTTGGGGGGGTATTGGGGTCAGTTGGGGGGGCTTTTGGGGTGCTGGGAGGGGGGGTTTTGGGGGTCCCCAGACCCATAACGGGGTGTCCATGTCTTTGTGTCGTCCCCCCCCCCAGCACCAGGGTCGGTGCCATGGGGGGTCCTGGCCGAGAGCACCCGCCTGTGGCACACGCTGTTCCCCGCCTTCCTGCGCGGTACGTGTCATCGCGTGTCGTCGCGTGTTGTCGCATGTTATCACATGTCATCACGTGTGTCATGTCAGTACATGGGTCACACCCACCCCCATGTCTCAGCCCCCTCCCCATTTCCCTCCACGGCCATTGCGTGTTATTGCGTGTTGTTGCATGTATGACCTCAGACACCCTCTCCTCCGATGACGTCATGATGACGTCATCACATGACGTCACACACCCCCCCCCCCCGCAGGGCTGGCGGCCGCCGGTTGGGAGACGCAGCGCCACCTCCTGGCCCCCGACCAATGGGAGCTCGAGTGGGGGGAGCCGGGGGGCGGGGCCTCGGCGGAGAAGCCCCGCCCCCAATGAGCGGATTTACCCCAGCGAGCCCCAAAACAGGGACCAAAAACCGCCAGTTTTGGGTCATTCCTAAAAATGTGCAATTTCCTGACGACGTTTCTTGGTATTTTGGGGCAGTTTGGGCTTATTTGAGGCATTTTGGGTCTATTTTGAGGCGTTTTGGGCTTATTTTGAGCCATTTTTGGGTCTATTTTGGGGCATTTTAGGACGAATTCGGGGGTGTTTTGCTGGTTCTGGGGCCTTTTGGGTCATTTTCATGAATTTTGAGGACTTTTGGGTTCATTTGGGGTCATTTTAGTCTTATTTTGAGGCATTTGGGGGAGATTTTACCTTATTTGGGGGGGTTGGAGCTCATTTTGGGTCATTTTAGGCTCATTTTGGGGTTCTTCAGGGTCTTTTTGGGGCATTTTAGGCTCATTTTGGGGCGTTTCAGGCTCAGTTTGGGGAGTTTTGGGTCATTTCAGCCTCGTTTGGGGGCATTTTAGGCTCATTTTAAGCTGTTCTGGCCCATTTGGGGCATTTCGATGCCATTTCGGGGGGTTCTGGCTCATTTTGGGGCTTTTCAGCCTCATTTTGGGGTGTTTTGAGGCAGTTCAGGCCCATTTTAGGTGATTTTAATCTTTGTTTGGGCTTATTTCATGGCATTTTGGGTTCTTTTGTGGTGTTTCAGGCCATTTTGGGGCATTTCAGGTTCATTTTCTATTGTTTTGGGCTCATTTGGGGGCATTTTAGTCAAGTTTGGGGTGGTTTGGGCTCATTTTGGGGGCATTTCAGATGATTTTGTCCTCGTTCCAGACATTTAGGTCCCCTTAGCTTAGTTTTGAGGCATCTTGGTCGCATTTGGGGGCACTTCAGTCTCATTTTGGGTGGATTTTGCCTTCTTTTGGGTCATTTTTCCATCATTTGAGCAGCTTGGAGGCTCATTTTGGGGGATGCCACCTAATTTGGGGCATTTTGGGGCACTTTGGGCGCATTTGGCCACGTTTAATGTTGTTTGGAGCCATTGAGGAGGTATTTTGGGGCACTTTGAGGTGTTTCAGGTCCATTTGGGGGCACTTTAGGGGGGTTCTATGCAAAGTACCCCCAGAGGAACACACTGACGGCCATCAGGATCAGGGCGTTGATGTCCACCACCCGCTTCCACACTGGGTCTTCGGGGGTCCAGGACCCATGGCTGGGTGGCTCCGCCCCTTGGCCCCATGGCTCTGCCTGCACATCTGGGAGAAGTTGGGGGGGATCAGCTCTGGGGCCCCCCCAAACCCTTTGGGCCCCAGTGATAGGTTGACCTGAGCGCCCATTGACTGGGTTGACCTGAGCGCCCATTCGTGGGTTGACTGGGGCATTGGGACCATGGATATGGGGCTGGTGGCACATTGGGACCATAGATCTGGGGCTGGTGGCACACTGGGACCACGGATATGGGGCTGTGGACATATTGGGACCATAGATACAGGGCTGGTGGCACATTGGGACCGTGGATATGGGGCTGGTATGACATTGGGGACCATAGATGGGTTGAATGCACATTGCTGGGTTGACCTGAGCTCCCATTTTGTCCCCTTTGGGTTGACCTGAGCCCCCCAACCCCTTGGTCCCCCCGACACCTGTGGGTCCCTTACCCTGGAGCTGGACACCCCCAGCCCCATCCTTGGGCTCCTCTTGGTCAAGGTCAATGCGTGGCTCCTGGCTATGGCGAAGGCTGAACACCAACCGGTGGAGCTGCGGGAGCCGGATGCTCGGGTATCCCCAACGTCATGGGTGCCCCCCAACGTCATGGGTGCCCCCCAATGTCATGGGTGCCCCCCAACCCTGCTCCCCCCATTAACTCACATGCTGTCGCGGGATGGGGGGGGAACACAGGGACACGGCGATGACGATGATGCCGGTGACGAGGAAGAGGAGGGCAGCAAAGTGCAGGTAATGGAGGCCACAGATGAAGGGGGGGCAGCGCCCGGGGGACCCACAACTGCCCGTCCCCAGCATGAACTCAGGCACCAGACGGGCCAGGCCTAGCCCCAGGCCCCCCATCAGCCCCCAAAAGGCACCCTGGGAGGGGGAAAGATGGGGGTCAGCACCCAAGGGGTGCCCTGTTGGGGGCCATGGCCCCATTGGGTGCCCCCCGCTATGGGTCACTCACGGGCTCGTTGACGCGGGGGACGAAGACGGCGAGGAAGAAGACGGCGGCCACGGGGGGAGCCAAGTAGCTGGTGATGGCCTGCATGTAGTCAAAGAGCTGCCCCCCCCGCGCCGCCTCCACCACCGGCAGCCAGGCCAGGCTCAGCCCCAACATCACCAGCACCCACAGCCTGGGGGGGGGGGGAAACCCATTGGGGTGACCTGAACCCCCAATTGGGGGCGGGGGGGGTGTCCCTTTAGGTTGGCGTGAGATCCCAAGTGGGGTCCCCACCATTAGGGTGACCCAAGTGCCTATTTGCGGGGGGGGGGGGGGGGGGTGGTGTGCGTTTATTGGGTTGACCTGAGCTCCCAGTTGGGGTGGTCCCATTGGGTTGACCTGAGCTCCCAAATGGGATCGTCCCTTAGGGTTGACCTGAGCTCCGTTGGTGTCTCGGGTTGACCTGTGCTCCCAATTGGGGTTTCCCATCGACCCAAGCTCCCAATGACCCATTGGGTTGACCTGAGCTCTCAATTGGGGTCACCCATTGGGGTGACCCAAGCTCTCCCAATCGGGGTTCCCCCCCCCATTGGATTGACCTGAACCCCCATGCCCAGGGGTTCCCCCCCCCAACCTTCCGGCCATGAGGAGCTGCCGGGGCCCGGCGCGGGGCCGCAGGCGCTGGTAGATGTCGAAGGTGAAGAGGGCTCCGGCGCTGGAGAAGATGGAGGCGAGGGAGGACATGAGGGCGGCCAGGACCACGGCCAGCATCAGCCCGCGCAGGCCTGGGGAGGGCAAAAGATGGGGGGGTGTCAGAGGGGGGAACCCCCAAACACCCCCCCAGAGCACCCCAATAGCACCTAATTGTGCTAATAGCCACCCCCGAGCCTCTAACAGTGCTCTAATAGCCCCCTAATAGCACCTAATAATGTTCTAATAGCCCTCAATAACGTTCTAATAGGCCCTGATAGCGTTCTAATAGCCCCTAATAACGTTCTAATAACCCCTAGTAGCCCCTAATAACTTTTTAATAGCCCTAATAGGAGCTAATGACCACGAATAACGTTCTAGTAGCCCCTAATAACGCTCTAATGGTCCCCAATAACATTCTAATAACCCCTAATAGCCCCTAATAATGTTCCAATAACCCCTAATAGCCCCTAATAATGTTTTAGTAACCCCTAAGAGCCCCTAATAACCACGAATAACGTTCTAATAGCCCATAATAACGTTCTAATAGTCCCCAATAACATTCTAATAACGCCTAATAACGTTCTAATAGTCCCCAATAACATTCTAATAACCCCTAATAACGTTCTAATAACCCCTAGTAGCCCCTAGTAACTTTCTAATAGCCCCTATTAACTTTCTAATAGTTCTTAATAGGAACTAATAACCCCCAATAACTCCTAATAACGCCCTAATAACACCCAATAATGCCTAACGCCCTAATAACTACTAGTAACGCCTAGCAAAGACTTAATAACCCCTAATAACGCCCTAATAACGCCCTAGTAACTGCTAATATAGCCTAATAACGCCCTAATAACCCCTAATAACTCCTAATAACACCTAATAACGCTCTAATAACGACTAATAAAGCCCTAATAACGCTCTAATAACGACTAATAAAGCCCTAATAACCCCTAATAACCCCTGATAAAGCCCTAATAACGCCTTATAACCCCTAATAACGCCCTAATAACTCCTAATAACCCCTAATAATGCCCTAATATCCCCTAATAACCCTTAATAACGCCCTAGTAACCCCTAATAACGCCCTAATAACCCTAATAACCGTTAATAAAGCCTTAATAACACCTAATTACCCCTAATAACCCCTAATAACGCCCTAATAACCCCTAATAACGGCCTAATAACCCCTAATAACGACTAATAAAGCCCTAATAACCGCTAATAGCCCCTAATAAGGCCCGATACGGCCGTGCCCGCACGCACCGGGGGGCAGGAGGTGCAGCACCAGGCGGGGATAGGCCACGTTGGAGCAGCCCGCGGGGGTCCCGCAGGCGCGGCGGCAGCCCTGGGGGTCCGCGCACCCCACAACCTCTAGGGGGCAGCACAGCGTCAGGCGGGGGGGAAAGGGGACTGGGGGGGACCGAGGGGGATTGTGGGATAGAGGAGGTGTTGGGGGTTACTATGGGGCTCCATGGGGTTCTGTGGGGTGCTATGGGGTGCTATGGGGTGTTATGTGTCTCCATGGGGCGCTATGAGGCGCTATGTTGGTCTATGGGGCGCTATGTGGCTCTATGGGGCTCTTTGGGGCACGATGTGTCTCTATGGGGCCCTTTGGGGTGCTATGGGGGCCTATGGGAATTTGTGGGGTGCTATGTCTGCTAGCTCTCTCTGTGGGGCACTATGGGGCTTTATGGGTCTCCAATGGTCTCTATGGGTCTCTATGGTCTCTATAGGTCCCTATAGGTCTCTATGGGTCTCTATGGGGTCTCTGTGGGTCTCTATGTGTCTCTATTCATCTCTATGGTCTCTATGGGTCTCTATGGTCTCTATAGGTGCCTATAGGTCTCTATGGTCTCTATGTTCTCTATAGGTCCCTATAGGTCTCTATGGTCTCTATGGATCCCTATAGGTCTCTATGGTCTGTATGAGTCCCTATAGGTCTCTATGGTCTCTATGGGTCCCTATAGGTCTCTATGGTCTTTATGGGTCCCTATAGGTCTCTATGGGTCTCTATGGTCTCTATGGGTCCCTAGAGATCTCTATGGTCTGTAGGGGTCCCTATAGGTCTCTATGGGTCTCTATGGTCCCTATGGGTTTCTATGGTGCCTACGGTTTCTATGGGTCCCTGTAGGTCTCTATGGTCTCTATGGGTCCCTATGGTCTGTATGGGGTGCCCCGTGTGTCTCTGTGGGTCTCTATGGTCCCCATGGGTCTCTATGTGTCTCTATGTGTCTCCATGGTCTCTATGGGTCTCTATGGGTCCCTACGGGTCTCTGTGGGTCTCCGTGGGGCGCAGTGGGGCTGACCCGGGAAGAGCACGCGGGCGGCCATGCCGGGCAGCACCATGAGGAACATGGGCAGCACTTTGAGGTACCCGCACACGACGCAGCCGGCGCGGACGTGGCCCAGGGAGCGCGCGGCCAGGCAGCGCTGCACGATCACCTGCGGGCGCCAGCACGGGCCGGTACCGACCAGTACAGACCAGTACGGACCGGTACGGACCAGTATGGACCGGTATGGACCGGTACAGAGCAGTACGGACTGGTACAGAGCAGTACGGACCAGTATGGACCAGTACGGACCATTACGGACCAGTATGGACTGGTACGGACTGGTATGGAGCAGAACAGTACAGAACAGTACAGACAAGTATGGACCAGTATGGGCCAGTAAGGACTGGTACGGACCGGTATGTACCAATATGGAGCAGTACAGACCACTGGAACAGTACAGACCATTACAGACCGGTACGGACTGGTGTGGAACAGTATGGACCAGTACAGAACAGTATGGACCAGTATGGACCGGTACAGACCGGTATGGACCAGTATGGACCAGTAAGGACTAGCATGGAACAGTACGGACCATTATGGAGCAGTATGGACCAGTAAGGACAAGTATAGAACAGTACAGACCAGTACGGACCACTATAGATCAGTACCAAGCAGTACGGAGCAGTACAGAACAGTATGGACCGCCAATGGCCCCCACTGACAGACCAGTGCTCCCCCATTCCCCCATCACCCCCATTGCCCCCATAGACACCCCATAGCCTGCACCTGGTCATGTCACCCCCAGCCCCAGCATCAGGACCCTGGCCAGCGCCTCCTGATCCCCTCCCATTGCCCCCCATTGCCCCCCACTCCCCCATTCCCCCAATTCCCCCATTCCCCCCATTTTCCCATTACCCCGTTTTCCCATTACCCCCATTCCCCCTTTACCCTCATTCCCCCCATCACCCCCATCACCCCCATCACCCCCATTGCCCCCATCACCCCCATTCCCCATTTCCCCCATTGCCCCATCACCCC
>NW_022651071.1:36667-129977 GCF_004027225.2 Strigops habroptila
ACAGCCTCCCCCTGCCCCATAGCCCTGCCCCACATCTCCCCACAGCTACTTCTTCCTGCTGCTGCCCCCCCCCCTCCCGCCCCACGGAGCCGCCCCCTCCCCCCGCTGTGGGGCTGACGTGGGGGGAGCGGTGGGGCGTGGCCAAGGTGAGGGGCGGGGCCTCAGCTATGGGGCTGGGGTGGGTTCTATGGGGCTGGGGTGGGTGCTATGGGGCTAGTTCTGTGGGGTTGAAATGGGTTCTATGGGGCTGGAGGGGGTTCTATGGGGCTGGGGTGGGTTTTATTGGGCTGGAATGGGTTCTATGGGGCTGGGGTGGGTGCTATGGGGCTGGTTCTGTGGAGTTGAAATGGGTTCTATGGGGCTGGAGGAGGTTCTATGGGGCTGGGATTGGTTCTATGGGGCTGGCCCCATGGGCCCTATGGGGCTGGAATGGGTTTCATGGGGCTGGAATGGGTTCTATGGGGCTGGGGCAGGTTTTATGGGGCTGAAATGGGTTCTATGGGGCTGGTTCTGTGGGGTTGAAATGGGTTCTATGGGGCTGGAGGAGCTTCTATGGGGCCGGCACCATGGGTCCTATGGGGTTGAAATGGGTTCTATGGGGCTGGAATGGGTCCTATGGGACTGGAATGGGTTCTATGGGGCTGACGTGGGTTTTATGGGGCTGGAATGGGCTCTATGGGGCTGGAATGGGCTCTATGGGGCTGGAATGGGTGCTATGGGCTGGAATGGGTGTTATGGGGCTGGAATGGGTTCTATGGGGCTGGGGTGGGTGCTATGGGGCTGGAATGGGCTCTATGGGGCTGGAATGGGTGCTATGGGGCTGGAATGGGCTCTATGGGGCTGGAATGGGCTCTATGGGGCTGGGGTGGGCGCTATGGGGCAGGGGCGGGGCCAAGGGCGGGGCTTGGCTCTGATTGGCCCCGCCCCCAGGGCGCGCTCCCAGCCGCCGTCCCATTGGCTGTCGTCTACTTCGCCGAGTACTTCATTAACCAGGGGGTGGTGAGTGGGGGGGCGCTATGGGGCAGCTATGGGGCAGGAGGTGCTATGGGGCTGGGGCTATGGGGCTGGAGGGGATGCTATGGGGTGGGTGCTATGGGGCTGGAATGGGTTCCATGGGGCTGGATTGGGTTCTATGGGGCTGAGGTGGGTGCTATGAGGCAGGGCTGGCTTCTATGGGGCTGGGGTGGGTGCTATGGGGTAGGTGCTATGGGGCAGAAGCTATGGGGCAGAAACCATAGGGCTGGGGTGGGTGATATGGGGCTGGCGCCATGGGTGCTATGGGGCTAGATTGGGTGCTATGGGGCTGGATTGGGTGCTATGGGGCTGGCACCATGGGGCTGGGATGAGCCCTATGGGGTAGGTGCTATGGGGCAGAAGCCATGGGGCAGGGATTATGGAGCTGGGGTGGGTGCTATGGGACTGGCGCCATGGGCCTGGGATGACCCCTATGGGGTGGGTTCTATGGGGCTGGAATGGGTTCTATGGGGCTGGGATGGGTGCTATGGGGCAGGTGCTATGGGTCACACCATGGGTCCAGCCCCACACGTTCCTCACCCCACAGCTGGACCTCCTGTACTTCCCCAAGTCCTCCCTGACCCACAACGAGCAGTACCGCTGGTGAGACCCACAGCGGGGGGGGATCTATGGGGCAGCCCCATAGCAGGGGTGCGGGGGTCATGCTATGGGGCTGCCCCTGTGAGTGCCGGGCTGTGAGATCTATGGGGCAGCCCCATGGCGGGGGGTGTGTGTGTGTGCTCTATGGGTCCTGCTATGGGGCAGCCCCACATGGGGAGGATCTATGGGTCTGTCTATGGGTCTTGCTATGGGGACTCTCTATGGGTCCTGTTATGGGTCTGTCTATGGGTCTTGCTATGGGATGTCTGTATGGGGTGTCCGTATGGGTTTTACTATGGGTCTCGCTATGGGGCCTCTCTATGGGTCTCTATGGGTCTCGCTATGGGGCAGCCCCACAGCTCTGCCCCACATCTCCCCCCAGGTCCCACCTCCTGTATCAGGCTGGGGGGTGTGTGTGCTCTATGAGTGTCTATGGGTCTCTGTGGGTCTGGCTATGGGGCAGCCCCACATCTCTGCCCCACATCTTCCCCCGCTCCTATACCAGGCTGGGGGGGGGTGTGTGTGTGTGCACGTTCTATGGGTCTTGTTATGGGTCTCTATGGGTCGCTATGGGTCTGGCTATGGGGCAGCCCCACAGCTCTGCCCCACATCTCCCCAGAGGGCACAGCTCCTATACCAGGCTGGGGGGGGGGGGGGGGGGGTGTGTGTGTGCACGCTCTATGGGTCTCGCTATGGGTCTCTATGGGTCTGGCTATGGGGCAGCCCCACAGCTCTGCCCCACATCTCCCCCCGCTCCTATACCAGGCTGGGGGGTGTGTGTGTGTATGTGCGGTCTATGGGTCTCGCTATGGGTCTCTATGGGTCTCGCTATGGGTCTGGCTATGGGGCAGCCCCACAGCTCTGCCCCACATCTCCCCCCAGGGCGCAGCTCCTGTACCAGGCCGGGGTGTTCGTTTCCCGCTCGGGGTTTCGCTACCTCCGGCTGCGGCGAATCTGGGTCCTGATGGTGCTGCAGGTCCTGCCCCACAAGTGACCCCCAAGTGACCCCCAGCCCCATAGATCGCCCCACAACCAGTGCCCCAGCACCACAAGTGACCCCCAAGTGACCCTCAGCCCCATAGATCACCCCACAACCACCGCCCCAGCCCCACAAGTGACCCCCAAGTGACCCCCAGCCCCATAGATCACCCCACAACCACGGCCGCAGCCCCACAAGTGACCCCCAAGTGACCCCCAGCCCCATAGATCACCCCACAACCACGGCCGCAGCCCCACAAGTGACCCCCAAGTGACCTCCCAACCCATAGATCACCCCATAACCCACTGTTGGCCTCCCCCAGCCCCACAGCTGACTCCCTCCGCCAATAATGACAACTCTGGACCCACAAGTACCTTCTCCAGCCCCATAAGTACCTTCTCCTGCCCTGTAACTGCTCCCTCCTGCCCCACAACTCCCCCATAGGCCCCATAACTCCCTGTTCCAGCCCCACAAGTGACTTGTAGAGCCCCATAACTCCCTGTTCCAGCCCCACAAGTGCCCCATAGACCCCATAACTCCCCTCTCCAGCCCCACAAGTGCCCTATAGAGCCCCATAACTCCCATGTCCAGCCCCATAGGTGCCCCATAGACCCCATAACTCCCTATTCCAGCCCCACAAGTGCCCCATAGACCCCATAACTCCCTGTTCCAGCCCCACAAGTGCCCCATAGAGCCCCATAACTCCTTGCTCCAGCCCCACAAGTGCCCCATAGACCCCATAACTCCTTGCTCCAGCCCCACAAGTGCCCCATAGACCCCATAACTCCCTGTTCCAGCCCCACAAGTGCCCCATAGAGCCCATAACTCCCTATTCCAGCCCCACAAGTGCCCCATAGACCCCATAACTCCCTGTTCCACCCCACAAGTGCCCCATAGGCCCCATAACTCCCTGTTCCAGCCCCACAGGTGCCCCATAGACCCCATAACTCCCTTTTCCAGCCCCACAGGTGCCCCATAGACCCCATAACTCCCTTTTCCAGCCCCACAGGTGCCCCATAGAGCCCCATAACTCCCCTCTCCAGCCCCATAAGTGCCCCATAGACCCCATAAGTCCCATCTCCAGCCCCACAACTGCCCCAGAGAGCTCCATAACTCCCCTCTCCAGCCCCATAAGTACCTTCCCCTGCCCCACAAGTGCCCCCCCACCCCCTGACCCCGCCCCGCCTCTGGCCCCGCCCCCAGGTGCTGAACGCCGCGCTCCTATTGGCCGCCGTGCTGGTGCCCTTCCTGCCCGCGGTGGGCGTGGCCTTCGCGCTCGTGCTGTGGGAGGGGCTTGTGGGGGGCGCGGCCTATGGGAGCGCCTTCCTCTGCGTGGGCCGGCAGGTGATTGGATGGGGCCGCGGCGGGGGGGGGCGGGGCCAAGGGGAAGGGGCGGGGTCAATGAGAGGCGGGGCTCGGGGTGAGGGGTGGGGCTTGGAGGGAGGGGAGGGGCCACGGGGAAGGGGAGTGGCCAATGGGGCGGGGTCAAGGGCAAGGGGAGGGACAATGGGGGCGGGGCTTGTGGAAGGGGCGGGGCCAAGGGAGTACAGGGCTAATGGAGGCGGAGCTTGGGGCGAGGGGCGGGGCCACAGAGAAGGGGCGGGGCCAAACGGGGGCGGGGCTTGGAGCGAGGGGCGGGGCCAAGGGGACAGGAGGGGGCAATGGAAGGCGGGGCTGGGAGCGAGGGGAGGGGCTTGGAGCGAGGGGAGGGGCCAAGGGGAAGGGGAGGGGCCAAGGGGGAGCAGGGCCAATGCGGGCGGAGCTTGGGGCAAAGGGCGGGGCTTCGGGCGAGCGGAGGGGCCACGAGGGAGGGCGGGGCCAATGGGAAGAAGGGCCAATGGGAGCAGAGCTTGGGGCGAGGGGCGGGGCCAAGGGGAAGGGGAGGGGCCAAGGGGGAGCAGGGCCAATGGGAGTGGCGCTTGGGGCAAGGGGCGGGGCCCAGGGGAAGGGGCGGGGCCAATGGGGAGCAGGGCCAATGGGAGCGGAGCTTGGAGCGAGGGGCGGGGCTTGGGGCGAGGCGAGGAGCTAAGGGGAAGGGGTGGGGGCAATGGGGAGAAAGGCCAATGGGAGCAGAGCTTGGGGTGAGGGGCGGGGCCAAGGGGAAGGGGAGGGGCCAATGGAAAGAAGGGCCAATGGGAGCAGAGCTTGGAGCGAGGGGCGGGGCTTGGGGCGAGGGGAGGGGCCAAGGGGAAGGGGCGGGGGCAATGGGGAGAAAGGCCAATGGGAGCGGAGGTTGGGGCGAGGGGAGTGGCTTGGAGCGAGGGGCGGGGCTTGTGAGGGGAGGGGCCAATGGGGAGCAGGGCCAATGGGAGTGGAGCTTGGAGCAGGGGGCGGGGCTTGGGGTGAGGGGTGGGGCCAAGTGGAACGGGCGGGGCCACGAGGGAGGGCGGGGCCAATGGGGCGGAGCTTGGGGCGAGGGGCGGGGCTTGGGGCGAGGGGAGGGGCCAAGAGGAAGGGGCGGGGGCAATGGGGAGAAAGGCCAATGGGAGTGGAGCAAGGGGCGGGGCCACGGGGAAAGGGTGGGACCAATGGGAGCAGAGGTTGGGTCGAGGGGCGGGGCCAATGGGGAGTAGGGCCAATGGGAGCAGAGCTTGGGGTGAGGGGTGGGGCCACGGGCAAGGGGCGGGGCCAGGGGGCTGTGGGGTGAGGGGGGTGTGCTGGGGCACATGTGGGGCAGGTTGTGGGGCGGATGTGGGGAGATGTGGGGCAGGGTAGCCCCATAAGTGTGGGGAGGGCTCATAGGGGAGTCTGGGGGGTGTCTGTGGGGGCTCTATGGCGTCTGTGTGGGGCTCTGTGCGTGTCTGTGTGTTTCTATGGGGCTCTATGGGGGCTCTATGGGGTCTTTATGGGTCTCTATGGATCTCTATGGGGCTCTATGGGGCTCTATGGGGTCTCTGTGGGGGCTCTATGGGGGCTCTATGTGTCCCTGTGGGGCTCTATGGGGCTCTAGGGTCTCTATGGGGGCTCTATGGGGGCCCTCTGAGTCTCTATGGGGTCTCTATGGGTCTCTATGGGGTCTCTATGGTGGGTCTATGGGGCTCTATGGGGTCTCTATGTATCTCTATGGGTCTCTATGGGGTCTCTTTGTGTCCCTATGGGTGTTTATGTGGGTCTATGGGTCTCTATGGGGTCTCTATGTGTCCCTATGGGGCTCTATGGTGTCTCTATGTGTCTCTATGTGTCCTTATGGGGCTCTATGGGGCTCTATGGGGTCTCTATGGGGTTTCTATGGGTCTCTATGTATCTCTATGGGGACTCTATGTGTTCCTATGGGTCTCTGTGGGGTCTCTAGTGGGCTCTATGGTGGTTCTATGGGGCTCTATGTGGGCTCTATGGGGTCTCTATGTATCTCTATGGGTCTCTATGGGGTCTCTTTGTGTCCCTATGGGTGTTTATGTGGGTCTATGGGTCTCTATGGGGTCTCTATGTGTCCCTATGGGGCTCTATGGTGTCTCTATGTGTCTCTATGTGTCCTTATGGGGCTCTATGGGGCTCTATGGGGTCTCTATGGGGTTTCTATGGGTCTCTATGTATCTCTATGGGGACTCTATGTGTTCCTATGGGTCTCTGTGGGGTCTCTAGTGGGCTCTATGGTGGTTCTATGGGGCTCTATGTGGGCTCTATGGGGTCTCTATGTATCTCTATGGGTCTCTATGGGGTCTCTTTGTGTCCCTATGGGTGTTTATGTGGGTCTATGGGTCTCTATGGGGTCTCTATGTCTCTCTATGTCTCTCTATGTCTCTCTATGTGTCCCTATGGGTCTCTATGGTGTCTCTATGTGTCTCTATGGCTCCCTGTGGGTCTCGGTGGGTCCCTGACGGGGTGTCGCGCAGGCGCCCCCTGGCGGCCGGGCGCTGGCGGTGGCGCTCACGTCCCTGGGGCAGTCTCTGGGCGTGGCTCTGGCCGGGGCCGCGGCCGTGGGGCTGCACGAGGCGCTCTGCGCCCCATAGCGCGCCCCACAGCGCCCCACAGCGCCCCACAGCGGGACCCACAGCGACCCACAGCGCCCCACAGCGCCCCATAGAGACACATAGGGACACATAGGGACCCATAGCGGGACCCACAGCGACCCATAGAGACACATAGAGACACATAGGGACCCATAGCGGGACCCACAGCGACCCACAGCGCCCCATAGCGGGACCCACAGCGCCCCACAGCGACCCACAGCGACCCATAGCGGGACACACAGGGACCCATAACGGGACCCACAGCGACCCATAGAGACACATAGAGACGCATAGGGACCCATAGAGACACATAGGGACCCATAGTGCGACCCACAGCGCCCCACAGCGCCCCACAGCGCCCCACAGCGACCCATAGAGACACATAAAGACACATAGGGACACATAGAGACACATAGGGACCCATAACGGGACCCACAGCGACCCATAGAGACACGTAGAGACACATAGGGACTCATAGCGGGACCCACAGCGCCCCACAGCGCCCCACAGCGACCCATAGGGACACATAGAGACACATAGGGACCCATAGGGACCCATAGCGGGACCCACAGCGACCCACAGCGACCCATAGCGACCCATAGCGACCCACAGCGCCCCACAGTGACACATAGGGACACATAGAGATACATAGAGACGCATAGGGACCCATAACGGGACCCACAGCGACCCATAGGGACCCATAGGGACACATAGGGACACAGAGGGACCCATAGCGGGACCCACAGCGACCCATAGGGACACATAGAGACCTATAGGGACCCATAGAGACACATAGAGACACATAGGGACCCATAGTGGGACCTACGGCACATGGGGCTATGGGGCCCGTGGCTCTGCCCCACAGCAATGGGGAACCAAAGACTGACAGCTCTGCCCCATAGAGCTGCAGGAGCCACAGCTCTGCCCCATAGCAATGGGGGGGGTCAGCCCCACACTTCTGCCCTATAGCAATGGGGGGCTCTGGGTCCTATGGCAATGGGGGGTTGTTTCTGGGCCCCACATCTCTGCCCCATAGCAATGGGGGGCTCTGGGTCCCATGGTAATGGCAGTTCTCAGCCCCACAACCTCTGCCCCATAGTAATGGGGGGGCTCAGCCCCACACGTCTGCCCCATAGCAATGGGGGGCTCTGGGTCCTATGGCGATGGGGGGGTTTGTCTCAGCCCCACATCTCTGCCCCATGGCAATGGGGGGCTCTGGGTCCCATAGCAATGGGGGTGTCTCAGCCCCACATCTCTGCCCCATAGCAATGGGGGGGGTCAGCCCCGCACTTCTGCCCTATAGCAATGGGGGGCTTTGGGTCCCATGGTAATGGCGGTTCTCAGCCCCACAACTTCTGCCCCATAGCAATGGGGGGGTCTCAGCCCCACGGCTCTGCCCCATAGCAATGGGTGGGGGCTCAGCCCCACATCTCTGCCCCATAGCAATGGGGGGGTCTCAGCCCCACACCTCTGCCCCATAGCAATGGTGGGCTCTGGGTTCTATGGCAATGGGGGGGTTTGTCTCAGCCCCACACCTCTGCCCCATGGCAATGGGGGGCTCTGGGTCCCATAGCAATGGGGGTGTCTCAGCCCCACATCTCTGCCCCATAGGAATGGGGGGGGGGGCTCAGCCCCACACCTCTGCCCCATGGCAATGGGGGGGTTTGTCTCAGCCCCACATCTCAGCCCCATAGCAATGGGGGGGGTCTCAGCCCCACACCTCTGCCCCATAGCAATGGGGGGGGGCTCAGCCCCACACCTCTGCCCCATAGCAATGGGGGGGGGGCTCAGCCCCACAGCGCCCACACGGAGCCAATAAACGCGTTGCCCCCCCAAGCGGCTCCTGCCCTTATAAGGGAAGGGGGCGTGGCCTCGGGGGGGGGGGGGGGGGGCGCGCGGGACTCGTTTCCCGCCAGGACTCGGTTTCCCGCCATCCTTTTCGCGCGCGTTCCGCCCCGGCCCCGAGCGCGCCGGAACGGGAAAAGGCGGGAAAAGGGGGCGGGGCCTCGCGGTTGCATCACTTCCGGCCGCACGCGCCGCGCGATCGTGCTCCCAGACCCCGCGCTGCCGCGTGAGAGCGGGGGGGGATCTATGGGGCGCTATGGGGCGGCTATGGGGGTCTATGGGGGGGCTATGGGTGGGCTATGGGTGTCTATGGGGTGGCTATTGGGGTCTATGGGGGGGCTATGGGTGGCTATGAGGGGGCTATGGGGGTCTATGGGGGGGCTATGGGTGGCTATGGGGGGGCTATGGGTGTCTATGGGGGGGCTATGGGTGACTATGGGGCGCTATGGGGTGTCTATGGGGGTCTATAGGGGGGCTCTGGGGGTCTATAGAGGGACTATGGGGGGCTATGGGGCCTCTATGGGGGTCTGTGGAGGGCTATGGGGGTCTATGAGGGACTATGGGGGGGTACGGGGTGTCTATCTGGTGGCTATGGGGGGCTGTGGAAGGCTATGGGGCGCTATTGGGTGGCTATGGGGGGATATGGGGGGTCTGTGGGGGACTATGGGGCGGCCATAGGCGTCTATGGGGCGTCTATGGTGGTCTGTGGGGCAGCTATGGGGGTCTATGGGGGGGCTATGGGGCGGTTATGGGGGTCTGGGGGTGGGTATGGGGCGCTATGGGGTGTCTATGGTGGTCTACGGGGTGGGTATGGGGGGCTGTGGGTGGCTATGGGGGGGCTATGGGGATCTATGGGGCGCTATGGGGGTCTATGGCGTGGTTATTGGGGTCTGTGGGGCACTATGGGGCGGCTATGGGGGGGCTATGGGGCGACTATGGGGTGTCTCTGGTGGTCTATGGGGCGGCTATGGGGCGGCTGTGGGTGGCTATGGGGGTCTATGGGGTGTTATGGGGCATCTATGGGGGGCTATGGGGGTTCTCTGGAGGGTTATGGGGGTCTAGGGGCGGGCTATGGGGCGTTGTGGGGGCCTATGGGGTGTCTATGGGAGGATATGGGGGCCTATGGGGGTCTATGGGGTGGCTATGGGGAGCTGTGAGGGTCTGTGGGGTGGCTATGGGGCGTTATGGGGGTCTATGGGGTGGTACGAGGGGGTCTGTGGAGGGCTATGGGGCACGTATTGGGTCTCTATGTAGGTCTATTGGGGGTTATGGGGCATTATGGGGTGGCTATAGGGACCTATAGGGGTTAGGGGCGGGTCTATGGGGGGCTGTGGGGGCCATGGGGTGTCTATGGGGGGTTATGGGGGGGGCTATGGGGTGTCTGGGGGGGGCTCTGTGGGGCTGGGGGGGGTGGCTGTGGGGCAGACCCCTGGGGCTAACAGGGCTCTATGGGTGTCTATGGGGCGCTGTGGGTCACACGTGTGGGGCTGCCCCATAGCGCCGCCATGTCCCGGTTCTTCACCACCGGCTCCGACAGCGAATCCGAGTCCTCGGCCTCGGGAGACGAAGTGACCCCAAAGCCGGCGGGGGGCAACTACAGCAAGTGGGGCGCTATGGGGTGTCTATGGGGCGCTATGGGGCGCTATTGAGCCCTAGGGGGCGCTTTAGGGGGTGGAGGCAGCGGGGAGCGGTGCGGCCAGCAGGGGGCGGTAAAGGGCCGCAGGGGGCGGGGTCAGCCGAGGACACGCCCCCCTCGGGGCTAATTGTGGGTAATGGGGTGTCTATGGGGGTCTATAGGGTGGATATGGGGCGCTATGGGGGGGTATGAGGGGTCTATGGGGTGTCTATGGGGGTTATGGGGGGCTATGAGTATCTATAGGGTGTCTGGGCGGCTATGGGGGGTGGCTGTGGAGGGATATGGGGTGTCTATGGGGAGCTATGGGGGGCTATGGGGTGGTTATGGGGGTCTATGGGAGGCTATGGGGGGTCTATGGGGGGTCTATGGGGCGTCCATAGGGCGCTATGGGGTGGCTATGGGGGTCTATGGGCGGGTTATTGGGGGCTATGGGGGTCTATGGGGGGCTATGGGGTGGTTATGGGGGGCTGTGGGTATCTATGGGGTGTTTATGGGGGTCTATGGGGTGGCTGTGGAAGGCTATAGGGGGGCTATGGGGGGCTATGGGGTGTCTGGGGGGTCTATAGGGTGGTTAATGAGGGTTATGGGGGCCTATGGGGGGTCTATGGGGAGGTTAATGGGGGCTATGGGGGGCTATGGGGGTCTATGGGGTGGCTATGGGGTGCTATGAGCTGTCTATGGGGGGTCTATGGGGTGTGGGGGGGGTTATGGGGGTCTATGGGGTGGCTATGGGGGGACATGGGGTGTCTATGGGGTGCCTTATGGGGGGCAGTGGGGTGTCTGTGTGGCTTTATGGGGTGCTATGGGGCTGTATGGGGTGTGTACGAGGGTCTATGGGGGTCTATGGGGCACTATGGGTCACGCTATGGGGCAGCCCCATAACCCCTCGCTCCCCATAGGCCCCTGTTGCTGAGCGAGGATGAGGAGGACACGAAGCGCGTGGTCCGGAGCGCCAAGGACAAGAGGTGAGGGTGGGTCCCTATGGGTGCTATGGGTCCCTATGGGTGCTGTGGGTCTCAATGGGTCCCTATGGGTGCTATGGGATCCCTATGGGTGTCTTAATGGTTCCTCTGGGTGTCCATGGCTTTTGTATGGGTCTTGGGTATCTCTATAAAGGTCAGTGTAGGCTATATAGATGCTTATATGTGTCTATAGCAGTCACTATAGAGTCTTATGGGTTTCTATAGGGCTTAGAATGGTTTGTATGTAACTCTGGTGTTGGCTATAGGGATTCCTGTGGGTCCCTATGGCTCTCTATAGGGGTTCCTATGGGTCTCTGTGCCTCCCTATGGTGCCCTGTGGTTCTTTATGCTCCTTATGGGTCCCTATAGGTCTGTTTAATCGCTATGGCTGTCTATGGTGTCTTTGGTTCTCTATTGTGCCCTATGGGTAGCTATAGAGCCATATAGATGCGTATAGTATGTGCTGGTGTGTGTGGGTGTCTATAGTACATATAGGTGGCTATGGTACCTGTATAGCTTCTTATAGATCTGTATGGTTTATTATGGGTTTCTATGGGTTTCTATGGGTCTCTATAGGTCTCTCGGGTCCATAGGGCTCTCTGTGGGTCCCTATAAGTGTGTCTGGTCATTATGGCTCCCTATGGCTTTCTGTGGTGTCTATTGTTCCTTGTGGCTCAGTATGGCTCCCTATAAGTCTCTCTGGTCCCTATGGCTGCCTATGGCTCTCTCTGGTCCCTATGGCTCCCTATGCCTCTCTCTGGTCCCTATGGCTCCCTATGCCTCTCTCTGGTTCCTATGGCCGCCTATGGCTCTCTCTGGTCCCTATGGCTCCCTATGCCTCTCTCTGGTTCCTATGGCCGCCTATGGCTCTCTCTGGTCCCTATGGCTCCCTATGGTTCTCTATTGCTCCCTATTGCTCCCTATGGCTCTCTATGGGCTCTATTGCTGCCTATGGCTCTCTATGGGTTCTATGGCTCTCTCTGGTCCCTATGGCTCCCTGTGGCTCCCTATGGGTCCGTATGACTCTCTATGGGCTCTATTGTTCCCTATGGCTCCCTATGGTTCTCTATGGGCTCTATTGCTCCCTATGGCTCCCTATGGGTCTCTATGGGCTCTATTGATACTTATGGCTTTCTATGGCTCCCTATGGCTCTCTATGGCTCCCTATGGCTCCCTATGACTCTGTATGGGCTCTATTGCTCCTTATGGTTCCCTATGGCTCTCTATGTGCTCTATGGGCTCTATGGCTGCCTATGGGTGTCTATGGGTTCTATTGCTGCCTATGGCTCCCTATGGGTCTCTATGGGCTCTATTGATGCTTATGGCTTTCAGTGGCTCTCTATGGCTCCCTTTGGCTCTCTATGGGTTCTATTGCTGCCTATGGCTCTCTATGGCTGCCTATGCCTGTGTATGGGCTCTATTGCTGCCTATGGCTCTCTATGGGTTCTATTGCTGCCTATGGCTCCCTATGGACTCTATGGCTCTTTTTGGTCTCTATGGTTCCGTATGGATCCATATAAGTGTTTCTGGTCCCTATGGCTGCCTATGGCTCTCTCTGGCCACTATGGCCCACTATGGGTGCCTGTGGGTGCCTGTGGGTGCCTACGGGTCCCTATGGCCCGCTATGGGTGCCTACGGGTGGCTGCGTGTCGCCGCGGGCAGGTTCGAGGAGCTGTCGGGGCTGATCCGCACCATCCGGAACGCGATGAAGATCCGGGACGTGACGCGCTGCCTCGAGGAGTTCGAGCTGCTGGGACGCGCCTTCGCCAAGGCCAAGGGGCTGCTGGAGCGCGACGGGCCCCCCCGCTTCTACATCCGCATCCTCGCCGACCTCGAGGACTACCTGGCCGAGGTGCCTGGGGGGCGCTATGGGGCGCTATGGGGTGTCTATGGGGCGCTATGGGGCGCTATTGAGCCCTAGGGGGGGCTTTAGGGGGTAGAGGCAGCGGGGAGCGGTGCGGCCAGCAGGGGGCGGTAAAGGGCCGCAGGGGGCGGGGCCAGCCGAGGACACGCCCCCCTCGGTGCTAATGGGGGTCTATTGTGGTCTATGGAGTGTCTATGGGGTGTCTGTGGGGGTCTATGGTTATCTATGGGGTGTCTATGGGATGTCTATGGGGTGTCTATGGGGATCTATGGGTGGTTATTGGGGTCTATGGGTGGTTATTGGGGTCTCTGGGGCTCTATGGGGCTGCTGGAGCGCGACGGGCCCCCCCGCTTCTACATCCGCATCCTCGCCGACCTCGAGGACTACCTGGCCGAGGTGCCTGGGGGGCGCTATGGGGCGCTATGGGGTGTCTATGGGGCGCTATGGGGTGTCTATGGGGCGCTATGGGGCGCTATTGAGCCCTAGGGGGGGCTGTAGGGGGTGGAGGCAGCGGGGAGCGGTGCGGCCAGCAGGGGGCGGTAAAGGGCCGCAGGGGGCGGGGCCAGCCGAGGACACGCCCCCCTCGGGGCTAATGGGGAGTAATGGGGGTCTATTGGGGTCTATGGGGCTCTATGGGGTGGATGTGGGGGTCTGTGGGGTGTCTATAGGGCTCTATGGGGTGGATTTGCGGCTCTATGGGGTGTTTATAGGGCTCTATGGGGTGTCTATGGGGCTCTATGGGGTGGATATGGGTGTCTATGGGGGGGTATGAGGGGTCTATGGGGTGCCTAGAGACGGTGTGTGGGGCGTCTATAGGGATCTATGGGGTATCTATGGGGCTGTATGGGGTGGCTATGGGGTGTGTATGGAGCTCTATAGGTGGATACGGACCGTTATGGGTTGTCTATGGGTCATGTTATGGGGTGTTGTGGGTCTTTGTATGGGTCTCTGTGGGTCATGCTATGGGTCCCTATGGCTTCCACTATGGGTCTCTGTGGGTCACACTATGGGTCCATTTATGGGTCCTATGGGTCCCTCTATGGGTCCCTAGGGGTTGCGCTATGGGTCACGCTGTGGGTCCCTGTGGGTCCCTCTGTGGGTCACTGTGGGTTGCGCCATGGGTCGCTGTGGGTCCCTATGGGTCCTTGCATGGGTAGCTGTGGGTCGCGCTATGGGTCCCTATTAGGTCTGTGTGGGTCCGTCTATGGGTCCCTCTATGGGTCGCTCTGGGTCCCGTTATGGGTTGCTATGGGTCTGTCTATGGGTCCTTTCATGGGTCCCTATGAGGCTGTGTGGGTCACGCTATGGGTCACTGTGGGTCCCTATGGGTCACTCTATGGGTTGCTATGGGTCCCTCTATGGGTCCTTATGTGTCTGTGTGGGTTTCTATGGGTCTCTATGGGTCCGTGTGGGTCGCGCTATGGGTTGCTGTGGGTCTGTGTGGGTCGCTATGGGGCTCTATGTGTCGCTGTGGGTCTGTCTATGTGTTTCTATGGGTTGCACTATGGGTCCCTGTGGGTCCCTGTGGGTCGCCGTGGGTCTCTCTATGGGTTGCTGTGGGTCGCTGTGGGTCACTGGGGGTCGCTCCATGGGTCACTGTGGGTCTCTCTATGGGTCTCTATGGGTCTCTCCATGGGTCCCTGTGGGTCACTGAGGGTCGCTCCATGGGTCACTATGGGTTGCTGTGGGTCACACTGTGGGTCGCTGTGGGTCTCTCCATGGGTCACTATGGGTCGCTGTGGGTCACACTGTGGGTCGCTGTGGGTCTCTCTATGGGTCCCTGTGGGTCACTGTGGGTCACTGCGGGTCTCTCTATGGGTCACTGTGGGTTGCTGTGGGTCTCTTTATGGGTCCCTGTGGGTCTGTGTGGGTCTCTCCATCCGTCGCTGTGGGTCTCTCTATGGGTCGCTGTGGGTCGCTCCATGGGTTGCAGTGGGTCACTGTGGGTCTCTGTGTCACTGTGGGTCTCTCTATGGGTCAGTATGGGTCCCTGTGGGTCACGCTGTGGGTCACGCTGTGGGTCACGCTGTGGGTCACGCTGTGGGTCACACTGCGGGTCTCTGTGGGTCTCTATGGGTCTCTATGGGTCACTGTGGGTCCCTATGGGTCACTCTATGGGTTGCTATGGGTCCTTGTGCGTTGCTGTGGGTCTTTCCATGGGTTGCTATGGGTCACTGTGGGTCACTGTGGGTCGCTGTGGGTCTCTATGGGTCGCTGTGGGTCACTGTGGGTCTCTCTATGGGTCTCTATGGGTCTCTATGGGTTGCTGTGGGTCACTGTGGGTCTCTCTATGGGTCTCTATGGGTCTCTATGGGGTCGCTGTGGGTCGCTGTGGGTCTCTCTGTGGGTCTCTGTGGGTCACTGTGGGTCACTGTGGGTCTCTCTATGGGTCTCTATGGGTCTCTATGGGTCGCTGTGGGTCTCTATGGGTCTCTGTGGGTGTCTGTGGGTCGCAGCTGTGGGAGGACAAGGAGGGCAAGAAGCGGATGAACAAGAACAACGCGAAGGCGCTGAGCTCCCTGCGCCAGAAGCTGCGCAAGTACAACCGCGACTACGAGGCGCTCATCGGCGCCTACAAGCAGGTGGGGCAGCGCTATGGGGCTGGTGTGGGGCGGGGTGTGGGGCAGCGCTATGGGGCTGGTGTGGGGCGGGGTGTGGGGCAGCGCTATGGGGCTGGTGTGGGGCGGGGTGTGGGGCAGCGCTATGGGGCTGGTGTGGGGCAGGGTGTGGGGCAGCGCTATGGGGCAGAGTGTGGGGCGGGGTGTGGGGCAGCGCTATGGGGCTGGTGTGGGGCGGGGTGTGGGGCAGCGTGTGGGGCAGAGTGTGGGGCAGGTGTGGGGCAGCGCTATGGGGCTGGGTGTGGGGCGGGTGTGGGGCAGGAGTGGGGCAGGGTGTGGGGCAGCGCTATGGGGCAGGGCATGGGGCAGGGTGTGGGGTGGGTGTGGGGAGGATGTGGGGCTGGGTGTGGGGCAGGTGTGGGGCAGGCATGGGGCGGCACTATGGGGCAGGGCATGGGGCAGGGTGTGGGGTGGCGCTGTGGGGCAGGGCATGGGGCAGGGTGTGGGGTGGTGCTATGGGGCAGGTGCAGGGCAGAGTGGGGCAGGGTGTGGGGAGGATGTGGGGCGGGTATGGAGCTGGACGTGGGGCTGGGGGTGGGTGTGGGGCGGCGCTGTGGGGCAGGGCGTGGGGCGGGTGTGGGGCTGGAGGTATGGGGCTAGGAGTTATGGGGCAATGGGGCTGGAATCTATGGAGTTGGGAGCTATGGGGCAGGGAGGTACGGGGTGGCAGGTATGGGATGGGAGCTATGGGGCAGGCAGCTGTGGGGTGATAGCTATGGGGTGAAAGCTGTGGGGTAGGAGCTATAGCATGTTATGGGGTGGTAGTTATGGGGAGGGAGCTGTGGGGCTGGATGTGCGCTGGAAGCTGTGAGGCGGGGGGTGTGGGGCAGGAGCTGTGGGGCGGGGGGTGTGGGGCAGGAGCTGTGGGGCAGGGCGTGGGGCTGGATGTGGGGTGGGAGCTATAGGAGGGAGGTACGGGTGGGGCCTATGGGATAGGAGCCATAGGGTGCTATGGGGTGGGAGCTATGGGGTGGGAGCTATGGGGCGGGAGGCAATGGGCAGGGTGTGGGGCTGGATATGGGGCGGGAATGATGAAGCTCTATGGGGTGGGAGCTATGGGGCAGGTTATGGGGCAGGTTATGGGGTGTGGGGAGCAACAAGGCGCTTGGTTTGGGGGTGATGGTTGGGTCACTATGGGTCGCACGCACTATGGTCATGGGCGCTATGGGTCAGGCTGTGGGGCACACGCTATGGGGCAGAGCTGGGGAATCTATGGGTCGCTCTATGGGTCCGGGTGTTACAGAACCCGGAGCTGTCGGATGAGGACGAGGAGAAGAAGAGCCGGGACTCGGAAGGTGGGAACGTGTGGGGCAGGAGGTGGGGGTCGATCTATGGGTCACTCTGTGGGTCGGGGCAGGAGATGGGGGCCAATCTGTGGGTCAATCTGTGGGTCAGGGTAGGAGGTGGGGGTCGATCTATGGGTCAGTCTATGGGTCGGGGCAGGAGGTGGGGGTCGATCTGTGGGTCAATCTGTGGGTCAGGGTAGGAGGTGGGGGTCGATCTATGGGTCAGTCTATGGGTCGGGGCAGGAGATGGGGGCCAATCTGTGGGTCAATCTGTGGGTCAGGGTAGGAGGTGGGGGTCGATCTATGGGTCAGTCTATGGGTCGGGGCAGGAGGTGGGGGTCGATCTGTGGGTCAATCTGTGGGTCAGGGTAGGAGGTGGGGATCGATCTATGGGTCAGTCTATGGGTCGGGGCAGGAGGTGGGGGTCGATCTATGGGTCACTCTGTGGGTCGGGGCAGGAGATGGGGGCCGATCTATGGGTCGATCTATGGGTCAATCTGTGGGTCAGGGTAGGAGGTGGGGATCGATCTATGGGTCAGTCTATGGGTCAGGACAGGAGGTGGGGGTCAATCTATGGGTCAGTCTATGGGTCAGGGTAGGTGCTGTGGTTCAATGTATGGGTCAATCTATGGGTTGGGGCATGAGATGTGGGTCAATCTATGGGTCAATCCAATCTATGGGTCCCGCTACGGGTTGGGGCAGGTTGTGGGTCAATGTATGGGTCTGAATGAGGTTGTGGGTCGCCCTATGGGTCGGGGCAGGCTTTGGATCGGTTTATGAGTCACATCTATGGGTCCGGGTGCGCTTTGGGGTCACATCTATGGGTCCGGGTGCGCTTTGGGGTCACATCTATGGGTCCGGGTGCGCTTTGGGGTCACATCTATGGGTCCGGGTGCGCTTTGGGGTCACATCTATGGGTCGGGGCCATGTGTGGGTCAAAGTATGGATCTGGGGGAGGTTGTGGGTCAATGTATGGGTCAATGTATGGGTCTGAATGAGGTTGTGGGTCAATCTATGGGTCGCTCTATGGGTCAGGGCAGGTTGTGGGTCAATCTAGGGGTCGTATCTATGGAGCTGGGCACTTTGTGGGTCGCTCTATGGCTCGATCTCTGGGTCGCTCTATGGGGCTGGGGGCTCTGTGGGTCACTCTATGGGGCCGGGGGCTCTATGGGTCGCTCTATGGGGCTGACCCCCGGCTCTGCCCCACATCAGCCTCTTCCTCATCCTCCTCCTCGGCCGATGAGGACGACGCCGGCTCCTTCCTCAAGAAGAAGGATGAGACCAGGAGCAGGTTCCTCAAGGCACGTGTGGGGCAGCGCTATGGGGCAGGCTATGGGGCAGGGCTGTGGGGTGGGTTACGGGTCCTGCTATGGGGCAGCGCTATGGGGCAGGGCTGTGGGGTGGGTTATGGGTCCTGCTATGGGGCAGGCTATGGGGCAGGGCTGTGGGGTGGGTTACGGGTCCTGCTATGGGGCAGCGCTATGGGGCAGGGCTGTGGGGTGGGTTATGGGTCCTGCTATGGGGCAGGCTATGGGGCAGGGCTGTGGGGTGGGTTATGGGTCCTGCTATGGGGCAGCGCTATGGGGCAGGGCTGTGGGGTGGATTATGGGTCCTGCTATGGGGCAGGCTATGGGGCAGGGCTGTGGGGTGGATTATGGCTCCTGCTATGGGGCAGGGCTACGGGGCTGGGCTATGGGGCAGGGCTGTGGGGCACACTATGGGGCGGTGTTGTGGGGTATCAATGTGAGGCTGGGCTATGGGGTGGGCTGTGGGGTAGGGCTATGGGGTAGCGCTATGGGGCAGGGTTATGGGCTGGGCTACGGGGCAGGCTATGGGGGGGGGGCTATGGGGCAGAGGTATGTAGTAGCTTTATGGGGTGGTCTATGGGTCGTGCTATGGGGCTGGCTATGGGGTAGTGCTATGGGGGTGGGCTGTGGGGTGGGCTATGGGATGGGCTATGGGGCTGGGCTATGGGAGCGGGGTATGGGGCAGCGCTGTGGGGCTGGGCTATGGGGTGGGCTATGGGTCCTACTATGGGGCTGGGCTATGAGGCTGTCTATAGGGCAGTGCTGTGTGGCTGAGCTATGGGGTGGGCTGTAGGGTGGCCTATAGGGCAGGGCTATGGAGCAGCGCTGTGAGTCCCGCTATGGGGCAGTGCTATGGGTCCTGCTATGGGGCAGTGCTGTGGGGCTGGGCTATGGGGCAATGCTGTGAGTCCTGCTCTGGGGCTGGGCTATGGGGCAGCGCTGTGGGTCCTACTCCAGGGCTGGGCTATGGGGCATCGCTGTGGGTCCCGCTTTGGGGCTGGGCTATGGGGCTGGGCTATGGGGCAGCGCTGTGGGTCCCGCTCTGGGGCAGTGCTGTGGGGCTGGGCTATGGAGCAGCGCTGTGGGTCCCGCTCTGGGGCTGGGCTATGGGGCTGGGTTATGGGGCAGCGCTGTGGGTCCTGCTATGGGGCAGTGCTGTGGGGCTGGGCTATGGGGCAATGCTGTGAGTCCTGCTCTGGGGCTGGGCTATGGGGCTGGGTTATGGGGCAGCGCTGTGGGTCCCGCTCTGGGGCTGGGCTATGGGGCAGCGCTATGGGTCCTGCTATGGGGCAGCGATGTGGGTCCCGCTCTGGGGCTGGGCTATGGGGCAGCGCTGTGGGTCCCGCTTTGGGGCTGGGCTATGGGGCTGGGCTATGGGGCAGCACTGTGGGTCCCGCTTTGGGGCTGGGCTATGGGGCTGGGCTATGGGGCAGCGCTGTGGGTCCCGCTCTGGGGCAGTGCTGTGGGGCTGGGCTATGGAGCAGCGCTGTGGGTCCCGCTCTGGGGCTGGGCTATGGGGCATCGCTGTGGGTCCCGCTCTGGGGCTGGGCTATGGGGCTGGGTTATGGGGCAGCGCTGTGGGTCCTGCTATGGGGCAGTGCTGTGGGGCTGGGCTATGGGGCAACGCTGTGAGTCCTGCTCTGGGGCTGGGCTATGGGGCTGGGTTATGGGGCAGCGCTGTGGGTCCCGCTCTGGGGCTGGGCTATGGGGCAGTGCTATGGGTCCTGCTATGGGGCAGCGCTGTGGGTCCCGCTCTGGGGCTGGGCTATGGGGCTGGGCTATGGGGCAGTGCTGTGGGTCCTGCTATGGGGCAGCGCTGTGGGTCCCGCCGTGGGGCTGCCCCCTAAGCGCTGCCCCATTGCAGGGGGAGGAGGAGGAGGAGTCGGAGGAGGGCGAGGCCGAGGGTTGGGGCTCCTCGGACACGGACACGGACTCGGAGTCGGACGAGGACGACGGGAAATACACGTCCCTCGCGTCGCGCTTCCTCAAGAAGTGAGTGCCCCACACGTGGGGGGCTGCCCCATAGATCTGCCCCACATGTGGGGGGCTGCCCCATAGATCTGACCCACAGATCTGCCTCATATCTGGGGGGCTGCCTCATAGATCTGACCCACACGTGGGGGGCTGCCCCATGGATCTGACCCACAGATCTGCCTCACAGCTGGGGGGCTGCCCCATGGATCTGACCTACGCGTGGGGGGCTGCCCCATGGATCTGAGTCACACGTGGGGGGCTGCCCCATAGATCTGTCCCACACTTGGGGGCGTGCCCTATAGATCTGCCCCACACGTGGGGGGCTGCCCCATAGGTCTGAGCCACACGTGGGGGGCTGCCCCATAGATCTGCCCCACACGTGGGGGGCTGCCCCATAGATCTGCCCCACACGTGGGGGGCTGCCCCATAGGTCTGAGCCACACGTGGGGGGCTGCCCCATAGGTCTGACCCACAGATCTGCCCCACACTTGGGGGGCTGCCCCATAGATCTGAGCCACACGTGGGGGGCTGCCCCATAGGTCTGACCCACAGATCTGCCTCACTTCTGGGGGGCTGCCCCATAGATCTGCCCCACATGTGGGGGGCTGCCCCATAGATCTGCCCCACACTTGGGGGGCTGCCCCATAGATCTGAGCCACACGTGGGGGGCTGCCCCATAGATCTGCCCCACAGATCTGCCTCACATCTGGGGGGCTGCCCCATGGATCTGACCTACACGTGGGGGGCTGCCCCGTGGATCTGACCCACACTTGGGGGCCTGCTCCAGAGATCTGCCTCACATGTCGGGGTTGCCCCATGGGTCTGACCCACACGTGGGGGGCTGCCCCATAGATCTGTAACTCTATGGGTACCGCTGTGGATCTCACTGTGGGTCACGCTATGAGGTGGTGTTGCGGGTCACTGTATGGGTCGCACTATGGGTCACGCCGTGGGTCCCTCTATGGGTCCCGTTGTGGGTCACGCTATGGGGCAGTGCTATGGGTCACACTGTGGGGCAGTCCTATGGGTCCCATTCTGGGTCCCTCTATGGGGCAGTGCTATAGGGCAGTGCTATGGGTTGCGCTATGGATCATGCTGTGCGTCCCGCTATGGGGCAGTGCTATGGGTCCCGCTGTGAGTCACGCTATGTGTCACGCTGTGTGTTACACTATGGGGTAGTCGTATGGGTCACGCTACGGGTCCCGCTATGGGGCAGTGCTGTGGGTCCTGCTGTGGGTCACTCTGTGGGTCACACTGTGGGTCCCACTGTGGGGCAGTGCTATGGGTCACTCTATGAGTCCCGCTATGGGTTGCTCTATGGATCCTGCTATGGGGCAGTGCTGTGGGTTGCTCTATGGGTCCCGCTGTGGGGCAGTGCTGTGGGTCACTCTATAGGTACTACTGTGTGGCAGCGCTATGGGTCACCCTATGGGTCCCGCTGTTGGTCCCGCTGTGGGGCAGTGCTATGGGTCCCTCTATGGGTCGCTCTATGGGTCCCGCTGTGGGTCACTCTATGGGTCCCGCTATGGGTCGCTCTGTGGGTCTCGCTGTGGGTCACTCTATGGGTCCCGCTATGGGGCAGTGCTATGGGTCCCACTGTGGGGCAGTGTTATGGGTCACTCTATGGGTCCTGCTGTGGGGCAGCGCTATGGGTCGCTCTATGGGTCCCACTATGGGTCACTCTCTGGGTCCTGCTGTGGGTCCCACTATGGGGCAGTGCTATGGGTCACTGTACGGGTCCTGCTATGGGGCAGCGCTATGGGTCGCTCTATGGGTCCTGCTGTGGGTCCCACTATGGGGCAGTGCTATGGGTCACTGTACGGGTCCTGCTATGGGGCAGTGCTATGGGTTGCTCTATGGGTCCCGCTGTGGGTCACTCTATGGGTCATGCTCTGGGTCCCACTAGGAGTCACTCTATGGGTCCCGCTGTGGGGCAGTGCTATGGGGCAGTGCTGTGGGTCGCTCTATGGGTCCCACTGTGTGGCAGTGCTGTGGGTCGCTCTATGGGTCCCGCTATGGGGCAGTGCTATGGGTCACGCTGTGGGTCCCGCTATGGGGCAGTGCTATAGGGCAGTTCTATGGGTCCCTCTATGGGTCACGCTGTGGGTTGCTCTATGGGTCCCGCTATGGGTCCCGCTATGGGTCCCACTATGGGGCAGTGCTGTGGGTCGCTCTATGGGTCCCGCTATGGGGCAGTGCTATGGGTCACGCTGTGGGTCCCGCTATGGGGCAGTGCTATAGGGCAGTTCTATGGGTCCCTCTATGGGTCGTGCTGTGGGTCGCTCTATGGGTCGCTCTATGGGTCCCGCTATGGGTCCCGCTATGGGGCAGTGCTGTGGTTTGCTCTATGGGTCCCGCTGTGGGGCAGTGCTGTGGTTTGCTCTATGGGTCCCGCTATGGGGCAGTGCTGTGGTTTGCTCTATGGGTCCCGCTATGGGGCAGTGCTATGGGTCCCGCTATGGGTCCCGCTGTGGGTCACTCTATGGGTCCAGCTATGGGGCAGTGCTGTGGGTCTCTCTATGGGTCGCTCTATGGGTCGCGCTGTGGGTCACTCTATGGGTCCCGCTATGGGGCAGTGCTATGGGTCCCGCTATGGGTCGCTCTATGGGTCGCGCTGTGGGGCTGCCCCCCAGGGACGAGGAGCGCCGTGGGGGCGGGGCCGAGCGGCGCCGTGGGGAGAAGCCGAAGCGCAAACGGGCCCCACGGAGCCGGCGCGAGGACGACGACGACGACAACGAGGGCGGGGAGTGGGAGAAGGTCAAAGGCGGCGCCCCATTGGTCAAGGTGAGCCGGGGGGTGGGGCCTGGGCGGGGGGGGCACTTATGGGGCTGGGGGGGGGTCACTTATGGGGCTGGGGGGGTACTTATGGGGCTGGAGGGGGTCACTTATGGGAGCACTTATGGGGCTGGGGGGCTCACTTATGGGGCTGGGGGGCTCACTTATGGGAGCACTTATGGGGCTGGAGGGGGGGTCACTTATGGGAGCACTTATGGGGCTGGGGGGGCACTTATGGGAGCACTTATGGGGCTGGAGGGGTCACTTATGGGAGCACTTATGGGGCTGGGGGGGTCACTTATGGGGCTGGGGGGGCACTTATGGGGCTGGAGGGGGGGCACTTATGGGGCTGGAGGGGCACTTATGGGAGCACTTATGGGGCTGGGGGGGCACTTATGGGAGCACTTATGGGGCTGGGGGGGCACTTATGGGAGCACTTATGGGGCTGGGGGGGGTCACTTATGGGGCTGGGGGGGTCACTTATGGGAGCACTTATGGGGCTGGGGGGGCACTTATGGGACTGGGGGGGCACTTATGGGGCTGGAGGGGGGGCACTTATGGGAGCACTTATGGGCTGGGGGGGGCACTTATGGGAGCACTTATGGGGCTGGGGGGGCCCTTATGGGGCTGGAGGGGGGGCACTTATGGGGCTGGGGGGGCACTTATGGGAGCACTTATGGGGCTGGGGGGGCACTTATGGGAGCACTTATGGGGCTGGGGGGGCAGTTATGGGTCTGGCCCCATTGTTTATGGGTCTTGGGGGGGTCACTTATGGGGATGGCCCCATCACTCATGGGTCTGGAGGATCACTTGTGGGTCTGGCCCCATTACTTATGGGTCTGGGGGTGTCACATATGGGTCTGGGGGGGTCATTTATGGGGCTGGAGGGAGCATTTATGGGTCTGGGGGGGGTCACTTATGGGTCTGGCCCTATCACTTTTATGGGTCTGGGGGGTCGCTTATGGGTCTGGCCCCATCACTTGTGGGTCTGGCCCCATTACTTATGGGTCTAGAGGATCACTTACGGGTCTGGGGGGGGTCACTTGTGGGTCTGGGGGTGTCATGGGGCAGGGGCTGTCACTTATGGGGCTAGAGGGAGCATTTATGGGTCTGGGGGGGGTCACTTATGGGTCTGGCCGTATCACTTATGGGTCTGGGGGGTCACTTATGGGTCTGGCCCCATCACTTATGGGTCTGGCCGTATCACTTATGGGCCTCGGGGGTCACTTATGGGTCTGGTCCCATCACTTATGGGTCTGGGGGGTCACTTATGGGTCTGGCCCTATCACTTATGGGTCTGGCCGTATCACTTATGGGCCTCGGGGGTCACTTATGGGTCTGGTCCCATCACTTATGGGTCTGGGGGGTCACTTATGGGTCTGGCCCTATCACTTATGGGTCTGGCCGTATCACTTATGGGCCTCGGGGGTCACTTATGGGTCTGGTCCCATCACTTATGGGTCTGGGGGGTCACTTATGGGTCTGGCCCCATCACTTATGGATCTCGGGGGGTCACTTATGGGTCTCAGGGCATCACTTATGGGTCTGGGGGGTCACTTATGGGCCTGGGGGGTCACTTATGGCTCTGAGGAGGTCGCTTATGGGTCTGGCCCTGCCACTTATGGGTCTCGGAGGGTGCCTTGTGGGCCTGGGGCGTCACTTATGGGTCTGGGGTGTCACTTATGGGTCTGGCCCTATCACTTAGGGGTCTCGTGGGGTCACTTATGGGTCTGGCAGCACCACTTATGGGTCTGGGGGGTCACTTGTGGGTCTGGCGCTATCACTTATGTCTCTGAGAGGGTTACTTATGGGTCTGGCCCTATCACTTATGGGTCTGGGGGGTCACTTATGGGTCTCAGGGCATCACTTATGGGTCTGGGGGGTCACTTATGGCTCTGAGGGGGTTACTTATGGGTCTGGCCCCACCACTTATGGGTCTGGGGGTGTGACTTACAGGTCTGGGGGGGTCACTTATGGGTCTGGCTCCATCACTTATGGGCCTCGGGGGTCACTTATGGGTCTGGCTGTATCACTTATGGGTCTGGGGGGTGCCTTGCGGGCCTGGGGGCTGACGTGTGGGGCTGCCCCCTAACTTGTGGGGCGCAGGAGAAGCCCAAGATGTTCGCCAAGGGCACGGAGATCACTCACGCCGTCGTGCTCAAGAAGCTCAATGAGATCCTGCAGGCGCGGGGCAAGAAGGGCACGGACCGGTGAGCCCCATAGATGGGCGCTATGGGGCGCTATGGGGCGCTATGGGGGTCTGGGGGGTGTCTATGGGGGGTTTATGGGGGGATATGGGGGGTTTGTGGGGGGGGATATGGGGGGCAGCAGTGAGGGTCAATGGGGGTCTGTGGGGCGCTGTGGGGTGCTATGGGGTCCCTATGGGGTTTCTATGGGGTTTCTATGGCTCTCTATGGGGTCTCTATGGGTCGCTATGGGCTCTCTATGGGGCGCTATGGGGCGCTATGGGTCGCTGTGGGGCTGCCCCCCAGCGCGGCGCAGATCGAGCTGCTGCAGCTGCTGGTGTGTCCCTATGGGCTCTCTATGGGCTCTCTATGGCTCTCTATGGGGCGCTATGGGGTTTCCATGGCTCTCTATGGGGTCTCTATGGGGTGCTATGGGGCGCTGTGGGGCGCTATGGGGCGCTATGGGTCGCTGTGGGGCTGCCCCCCAGCGCGGCGCAGATCGAGCTGCTGCAGCTGCTGCTGTGTCCCTATGGGGTCTCTATGGGGTCTCTATGGGGTTTCCATGGCTCTCTATGGGTCTCTATGGGGCGCTATGGGGCGCTGTGGGGCGCTGTGGGTCGCTGTGGGGCTGCCCCCCAGCGCGGCGCAGATCGAGCTGCTGCAGCTGCTGGTGTGTCCCTATGGGGTCTCTATGGGGTCCCTATGGGGTTTCCATGGGTCTCTATGGGGTTTCCATGGCTCTCTATGGGGCGCTATGGGGCGCTATGGGGCGCTATGGGTCGCTGTGGGGCTGCCCCCCAGCGCGGCGCAGATCGAGCTGCTGCAGCTGCTGGTGTGTCCCTATGGGCTCTCTATGGGGTTTCCATGGCTCTCTATGGGGCGCTGTGGGGCGCTATGGGTCGCTGTGGGGCTGCCCCCCAGCGCGGCGCAGATCGAGCTGCTGCAGCTGCTGGTGTGTCCCTATGGGCTCTCTATGGGGTTTCCATGGCTCTCTATGGCTCTCTACGGGGCGCTATGGGCTCTCTATGGGGCGCTATGGGGCGCTATGGGCTCTCTATGGGGCGCTATGGGGCGCTGTGGGGCGCTATGGGGCGCTATGGGTCGCTGTGGGGCTGCCCCCCAGCGCGGCGCAGATCGAGCTGCTGCAGCTGCTGCTGTGTCCCTATGGGCTCTCTATGGGGTTTCCATGGGTCTCTATGGGGTTTCCATGGCTCTCTATGGGGCGCTATGGGGCGCTATGGGTCGCTGTGGGGCGCTATGGGGCGCTATGGGTCGCTGTGGGGCTGCCCCCCAGCGCGGCGCAGATCGAGCTGCTGCAGCTGCTGGTGGCCGTGGCCAATGAGAACGGGCTCGGGGCCGCCCTCGAGATCAAGATCAAGTTCAGCATCATCGCGTCCCTGTACGACTACAACCCCAACCTGGCCACATACATGAAGGTGGGCGCTATGGGGCGCTATGGGGCGCTATGGGGCAGATGGGGGGTGCTGGGGGTGGGTATGGGGTGGGTATGGGGGGATATGGGGTGGGTATGGGGCGCTATGGGGCGCTGGGGGGCAGATATGGGGTGGGTATGGGGCAGATATGGGGTGCTGGGGGTGGGTATGGGGCACTATGGGTCGCTATGGGGTCTGTATGGGGTTTCTATGGGTCGCTATGGGATCTCTATGGGTCGCTATGGGTCGCTATGGGGTCTCTATGTGTCTCTATGGGATATCTATGTGTCTCTATGGGGTGCTATGGGGTCTTTATGTGTCGCTATGGGGTATCTATGGGGTCTCTATGGGGCACTATGTGTCTCTGTGGGATATCTATGGGGCGCTGTGTGTCGCTATGGGTCGCTGTGGGATATCTATGGGTCGCTGTGGGATATCTATGGGGCGCTATGGGTCGCTGTGGGATATCTATGGGGCGCTGTGGGATATCTATGGGGCGCTGTGTGTCTCTATGGGTCACTATGGGTCTCTATGGGATATCTATGGGTCTCTATGGGTCGCTATGGGGTCTCTGTGTCTCTATGGGATATCTATGTGTCGCTATGGGTCACTGTGGGATATCTATGGGGCGCTATGGGTCGCTATGGGTCGCTGTGGGATATCTATGGGTCTCTATGGGTCGCTGTGTGTCGCTATGGGGCGCTATGGGTCGCTGTGGGATATCTATGGGGCGCTATGGGTCTCTATGGGATATCTATGGGGCGCTATGGGTCTCTATGGGATATCTATGGGGCGCTATGGGTCTCTATGGGATATCTATGGGGCGCTATGGGTCTCTATGGGATATCTATGGGGCGCTGTGGGTCTCTATGGGATATCTATGGGTCTCTATGGGTCGCTGTGTGTCGCTATGGGGCGCTATGGGGTCTCTATGGGTCGCTCTGGGGTCTCTATGGGGTCACTATGGGTCTCTATGGGATATCTATGGGTCTCTATGTGTCGCTATGGGGCGCTATGGGTCTCTATGGGATATCTATGGGGCGCTATGGGTCTCTATGGGATATCTATGGGGCGCTATGGGTCTCTATGGGATATCTATGGGTCTCTATGTGTCGCTATGGGGCGCTATGGGTCTCTATGGGATATCTATGGGGCGCTATGGGTCTCTATGGGATATCTATGGGGCGCTATGGGTCTCTATGGGATATCTATGGGGCGCTATGGGTCTCTATGGGATATCTATGGGGCGGTGTGGGTCTCTATGGGATATCTATGGGGCGCTATGGGTCTCTATGGGATATCTATGGGTCTCTATGGGTCGCTGTGTGTCGCTATGGGGCGCTATGGGTCGCTATGGGGTGTGCCCCCCAGCCCGAGCTGTGGCAGCGCTGCCTGGGCTGCATCGAGCAGCTCCTGGACGAGCTCTTCCTGCACCCGGAGATCTTCATCGGGGAGAACATCCTGGAGGAGTCCGAGAACCTCAGCAACCCCGAGCAGGTGCCTATGGGGCGCTATGGGGCGCTATGGGGTGTCTATGGGGCGCTATGGGGTGTCTATGGGGCGCTATGGGGTGTCTATGGGGCGCTATGGGGCGCTATTGAGCCCTAGGGGGCGCTTTAGGGGGTGGAGGCAGCGGGGAGCGGTGCGGCCAGCAGGGGGCGGTAAAGGGCCGCAGGGGGCGGGGCCAGCCGAGGACACGCCCCCCTCGGGGCTAATGGGGGGCTATGGGGCTCTATGGGGTGTCTATGGGGTGGATATGGGTGTATAGGAGGGTCTATGGGGTGTCTATGGGGCTCTATGGGGTGGATATGGGGGTCTATGGGGTGTCTATGGGGGTCTGTGGCTGTTTATGGGTGGCTATGGGGTGGCTATGGGTGTCTATGGGGGTCTATGGGGTGGATATGGGTGTCTATGGGTGTCTATGGGTGTCTATGGGGTGGATATGGGGGTCTATGTGGGGCTATGGGGTGGCTATGGGGTGGCTATGGGCCTCTATGGCATGTCTGGGGGGGACTATGGGGGCCTATGGGGTGTCTATGGGGTGTCTATTGAGGGCTATGGGGTGGCTATGGGGCCCTATGGCTGTCTATGGGGTGGCAATGGGGTTCTATGGGGCTCTATGGCTGTCTATCGGGGGGCTATGGGGTGTCTGTGGGGGCTATGGGGGTCTATGGGTGGCTATGGGGCTCTATGGCATGTCTGGGGGGGGGCTATGGGGGCCTATGGGGTGTCCATGGAGGTCTATGGGTGGATATGGGGCACTATGGGGTGTCTGTGGGGTGTCTAGGCATGTCTATGGGGTGTCTATGGGGGGCTATGGGTGTCTATGGGGTGTCTATGGGTGGATATGGGGTGCCTATAGAGGTCTGTGGGTGGCTATGGGGTGGCTATAGGTGGATATGGGTGTCTATGGGGGGCTATGGGTGCCTGTGGGGCTCTATGGCATGTCTATGGGGTGCCTATGGGGGGCTGTGGGTGTCTATGGGTGTCTATTGGGGTCTATGGCTGTCTATGGGGTGTCTATGGGGCTCTATGGGGGGGCTATGGGGAGCTATGGGGTGGCTATGGGGGCTGTGGGGGGCTGTGGTTGTCTATGGGGTGTCTATGGGGTGTCTTTGGGGTGTCTGTGGGGTTTCTATAGGGCTCTATGGGGTGTCTATGTGGGTCTATGGGGTCTCTATGGGGTGTCTATGTGGGTCTATGGGGTGTCTAGGGGGTGCTATGGGCAGCTATGGGGTGTCTATGGGGTCTATGGGGTGTCTATGGGGTGTCTATGGGGTCTATGGGGTCTCTATGGGGTGTCTATGGGGTCTATGGGGTGTCTGGCAGAGCTCCTTATGGGCCTTAGCAAGGTAGTTACAGGTCCGGGCCCCCCCTCTGTGGGTCCAGGGCCCCATGTGTGGGTCCAGCCCCACACTTAGGGGTCTGCCCCCCACCGCAGCCGTACCGTGTGCGCGGCTGCATCCTCACGCTGGTGGAGCGGATGGACGAGGAGTTCACCAAGATCATGCAGAACACGGACCCCCACTCCCAGGGTACCCCTATGGACCCCTATGGGCCCCTATAGACCCCTATAGAGCCCTATGGACCCCTATAGACCCCTATAGACCCCTATGGGCCCCTATAGACCCCATTGTCCCCTATAGACCCCATAGTCCTGTATAGATCCTATAGTGTTCTATAGACTCTATAGTTTCCTATGGATCTCATAGTCCACTATGGGCCCTGTTGTCCCCTATGGACCATATAGACCCTGTAGACCCTGTTGTCGGCTATAGACCGTATAGACACCCATAACCCTCTCTAGGACCTATATCTACCTCTCTAGGATCCATATCTCCCTCTCTAACCCCTTTAGGACCCATATCTCCCCCTCTAGGACCTATATCTCCCCTTCTAGACCCTTCTAGGCCCCATATCTCCATCTATAACCCCCTCTAGGCCCCATATCTCCCCCTTTAAGACCCATATCTCCCTCTATAACCCCTTCTAGGACCCATATCTCCCTCTATAACCCCTTCTAGGACCCATATGTCCCCTTCTAGGACCCATATCTCCCTTTCTAAACCCCTTTAGGACCCACATCTCCATTTATAACCCCTTCTAGGACCCATATCTCCCCCTCTAACCCCCTTCTAGGACCCATATCTCCCCCTCTAGGACCCATATCTCCCTCTCTAACCCCTTCTAGGACCCATAATCTCCATCTATAACCCCCTCTAGGACCTGTATCTCCTCTTCAAAGCCCCGTATCTCCCCCTCTAACCCCCCCTAGCCCCCCTATCTCCCCCCATAGCACCCCATAACCCCCCCGTGCCCCCCCCATAGAGTACGTGGAGCACCTGAAGGACGAGGCGCGCGTGTGCTCCTGTAACCCCCTATGGGACCGATGTACCCCCATAGCCCCCCTATAACCCCCTCTAGGACCCATATCTCCTCCTCTGATCCCTTCTAGGACCCATATCTCCCCCTTTAGGACCCATATCTCCCTCTCTAACCCCTTCTAGGACCCATATTTCCATATATAACCCCTTCTAGGCCCCATATCTCCCCCTCTAGGCCCCATATCTCCATCCATAACTCCCTCTAGCACCCATATCTCCCTCTATAACCCCCTCTAGGACCCATATCTCCATTTACCTTCCCCTCTAAGACCCATATCTCCCCCTCTAGGCCCCATATCTCCCTCTATAACCCCTTCTAGGACCCATATCTCCCTCTATAACCCCTTCTAGGACCCATATCTCCATCTATAACCCCCTCTAGGACCCATATCTCCTCCTCTATCCCCCTCTAGGACCCATATCTCCCCCTCTAGGACCCATATCTCCCTCTATAACCCCTTCTAGGACCCATATCTCCATCTATAACCCCCTCTAGGACCCATATCTCTCCTTCTATGACCCATATCTCCCCCTCTAGGACCCATATCTCCCCCTCTAATCCCTTCTAGGACCCATATCTCCATCTATAACCCCCTCTAGGACCCATATCTCCCTCTATAACCCCTTCTAGGACCCATATCTCCATCTATAACCCCCTCTAGGACCCATATCTCTCCTTCTATGACCCATATCTCCCCCTCTAGGACCCATATCTCCCCCTCTAATCCCTTCTAGGACCCATATCTCCATCTATAACCCCCTCTGGGACCCATATCTCTCCTTCTATGATCTATATCTCCCCCTCTATCCCCCTCTAGGACCCATATCTCCCCCTCTAGGACCCATATCTCCCTCTCTAACCCCTTCTAGGACCCATATCTCCCCCTCTAGGACCCATATCTCTCTCTCTAACCCCTTCTAGGCCCCATATCTCCCCCTCTAGGCCCCATATCTCCCCCTCTAGGCCCCATATCTCCCCCTCTAGGCCCCATATCTCCATCCATAACTCCCTCTAGCACCCATATCTCCCTCTATAACCCCTTCTAGGACCCATATCTCCCTCTATAACCCCTTCTAGGACCCATATCTCCCCCTCTAGGACCCATATCTCCCTCTCTAACCCCTTCTAGGACCCATATCTCCCCCTCTAGGACCCATATTTCCCCCTCTAACCCCTTCTAGGCCCCATATCTCCATCCATAACCCCCTCTAGGCCCCATATCTCCCCCTATCTCCCCCCATAGCACCCCACAACCCCTCTCTCCCCCCCCCAGAGTACGTGGAGCACCTGAAGGACGAGGCGCGCGTGTGCTCCTGTAACCCCCTATGGGACCGATGTACCCCCATAGCCCCCCTATAACCCCCTCTAGGACCCATATCTCCTCCTCTGATCCCTTCTAGGACCCATATCTCCCCCTTTAGGACCCATATCTCCCTCTATAACCCCTTCTAGGACCCATATCTCCCCCTCTAACCCCTTCTAGGCCCCATATCTCCATCTATAACCCCTTCTAGGCCCCATATCTCCTCCTCTGACCCCTTCTAGGACCCATATCTCCATCTATAACCCCTTCTAGGCCCCATATCTCCTCCTCTGACCCCTTCTAGGACCCATATCTCCATCTATAACCCCCTCTAGGCCCCATATCTCCATCTATAACCCCTTCTAGGCCCCATATCTCCATCTATATTCCCCTCTAGGCCCCATATCTCCATCCATAACCCCCTCTAGGCCCCATATCTCCCCCTATCTCCCCCCATAGCACCCCACAACCCCTCTCTCCCCCCCCCAGAGTACGTGGAGCACCTGAAGGACGAGGCGCGCGTGTGCTCCTGTGACCCCCTATGGGACCGATGTACCCCCATATCTCCCCCTCTAACCCCTTCTAGGCCCCATATCTCCATCTATAACCCCTTCTAGGCCCCATATCTCCATCTATAACCCCCTCTAGGACCCATATCTCCATCTATAACCCCTTCTAGGCCCCATATCTCCATCTATAACCCCTTCTAGGCCCCATATCTCCATCTATAACCCCTTCTAGGACCCATATCTCCATCTATAACCCCTTCTAGGCCCCATATCTCCATCTATAACCCCCTCTAGGACCCATATCTCCATCTATAACCCCTTCTAGGACCCATATCTCCATCTATAACCCCTTCTAGGCCCCATATCTCCATCTATAACCCCTTCTAGGACCCATATCTCCATCTATAACCCCTTCTAGGCCCCATATCTCCATCTATAACCCCCTCTAGGACCCATATCTCTCCTTCTATGACCCATATCTCCCCCTCTAGGACCCATATCTCCCCCTCTAGGACCCATATCTCCCCCTCTAACCCCTTCTAGGCCCCATATCTCCATCTATATTCCCCTCTAGGCCCCATATCTCCATCCATAACCCCCTCTAGGCCCCATATCTCCCCCTATCTCCCCCCATAGCACCCCATAACCCCCCTGCGCCCCCCCCATAGAGTACGTGGAGCACCTGAAGGACGAGGCGCGCGTGTGCTCCATCATCGCGCGGCTGCAGCGGTACCTGCAGGAGAAGGGCTCCACGGAGGAGCTCTGCCGCGTCTTCCTGCGCCGCGTCCTGCACACCTACTACAAGTTCGACTACGGGGCCGGAGACCCACACGTGGGGGGCAGGAGCGCGCTGCAGGGTGCGCCGGGGGGCGGGGAGCGGGTGAGGAGGGTGGGGGTGGGGGTGGGGATGGATGGGGATGAAGGTGATGGGGATGGGGATGGATGGAGGTGATGATGATGGGGATGGGGAGGGATGGGGATGATGAAGATGATGATGATGGGGATGGGGATGGATGGAGGTGATGGGGGTGGGCATGGATGGGGATGATGATGATGGGGATGGGGATGGATGGGGATGATGATGATGATGGGGATGGATGAGGATGATGATGATGATGGGGATGGGGATGGGGATGGATGGGGATGATGATGATGATGGGGATGGATGAGGATGATGATGATGATGGGGATGGGGATGGATGGAGGAGATGATGATGATGGGGATGGATGGGGATGAAGATGATGGGGATGGGGATGGATGGGGATGATGATGATGATGGGGATGGATGAGGATGATGATGATGATGGGGATGGGGATGGATGATGATGATGATGGGGATGGATGGGGATGAAGATGATGGGGATGGGGATGGATGGGGATGAAGATGATAATGGGGATGGGGATGGATGGGGATGATGATGATGATGGGGATGGGGATGGATGATGATGATGATGGGGATGGATGGGGATGATGATGATGATGATGGGGATGGATGGGGATGAAGATGATGGGGATGGGGATGGATGGGGATGAAGATGATAATGGGGATGGGGATGGATGGGGATGATGATGATGATGGGGATGGGGATGGATGATGATGATGATGGGGATGGATGGGGATGATGATGATGATGATGGGGATGGATGGGGATGAAGATGATGGGGATGGGGATGGATGGGGATGATGATGATGGGGATGGGGAGGGATGGGGATGATGATGATGATGGGGATGGGGATGGGGATGGATGGGGATGATGATGATGATGGGGATGGATGAGGATGATGATGATGGGGATGGGGATGGATGGAGGAGATGATGATGATGGGGATGGATGGGGATGAAGATGATGGGGATGGGGATGGATGGGGATGAAGATGATGATGGGGATGGGGATGGATGATGATGATGATGGGGATGGATGGGGATGAAGATGATGGGGATGGGGATGGATGGGGATGAAGATGATGGGGATGGGGATGGATGGGGATGATGATGATGATGGGGATGGGGATGGATGATGATGATGATGGGGATGGATGGGGATGATGATGATGATGATGGGGATGGATGGGGATGAAGATGATGGGGATGGGGAGGGATGGGGATGATGATGATGATGGGGATGGATGAGGATGATGATGATGATGGGGATGGGGATGGATGGAGGAGATGATGATGATGGGGATGGATGGGGATGAAGATGATGGGGATGGGGATGGATGATGATGATGATGATGATGGGGATGGGGATGGATGGGGATGATGATGATGATGGGGATGGATGAGGATGATGATGATGATGGGGATGGGGATGGATGATGATGATGATGGGGATGGATGGGGATGATGATGATGATGATGGGGATGGATGGGGATGAAGATGATGGGGATGGGGATGGATGGGGATGAAGATGATGATGGGGATGGGGATGGATGGGGATGATGATGATGATGGGGATGGATGGGGATGAAGATGATGGGGATGGGGATGGATGGGGATGAAGATGATGATGGGGATGGGGATGGATGGGGATGATGATGATGATGGGGATGGATGGGGATGATGATGATGATGATGGGGATGGATGGGGATGATGATGATGATGATGGGGATGGATGGGGATGATGATGAGGATGATGGGGATGGATGGGGATGATGATGATGATGATGGGGATGGATGGGGATGATGATGAGGATGATGGGGATGGATGGGGATGATGATGAGGATGATGGGGATGGATGGGGATGATGATGATGATGATGGGGATGGGGATGGGGATGGATGGAGGTGATGATGATGATGGGGATGGATGGGGATGATGATGATGATGGGGATGGATGGAGGTGATGATGATGATGGGGATGGATGGGGATGATGATGAGGATGATGGGAATGGATGGGGATGATGATGAGGATGATGGGGATGGATGGGGATGATGATGAGGATGATGGGGATGGATGGGGATGGTGATGATGATGGATGGGGATGGATGGAGGTGATGATGATGATGGGGGTGGATGGGGATGAAGATGATGGGGATGGGGATGGATGATGATGATGATGGGGATGGATGGGGATGATGATGGGGATGGATGGGGATGGATAGAGATGAAGGTGATGATGGGGATGGGGATGGATGGAGGGGATGGGGATGGATGGGGTTGGATGGGGATGGATGGGGATGGATGGGGATGGTGATGATGATGGATGGGGATGGATGGAGGTGATGATGATGATGGGGATGGATGGGGATGATGATGATGATGGGGATGGGGATGGATGGGGATGATGATGATGATGGGGATGGGGGATGGGGATGGATGGAGGAGATGATGATGGGGATGGATGGGGATGATGATGATGGGGATGGGGATGGATGATGATGATGATGATGATGGGGATGGGGATGGGGATGGATGGGGATGATGATGATGATGGGGATGGATGAGGATGATGATGATGGGGATGGGGATGGATGGGGATGATGATGATGATGGGGATGGATGGGGATGATGATGATGGGGATGGGGATGGATGATGATGATGATGATGATGGGGATGGGGATGGGGATGGATGGGGATGATGATGATGATGGGGATGGATGAGGATGATGATGATGGGGATGGGGATGGATGGGGATGATGATGATGATGGGGATGGATGGGGATGATGATGATGGGGATGGGGATGGATGGGGGTGATGATGATGATGGGGATGGGGATGGATGGAGGTGATGATGGGGATGGGGATGGATGATGATGATGATGTTGATGATGGGGATGGATGGAGGTGATGATGATGATGATGGGGATGGATGGGGATGATGATGATGATGGGGATGGATGGGGATGATGACGATGGGGATGGGGATGGATGGGGATGATGATGATGATGATGGGGATGGATGGGGATGATGATGAGGATGATGGGGATGGATGGGGATGATGATGAGGATGATGGGGATGGATGGGGATGATGATGATGATGATGGGGATGGGGATGGGGATGGATGGAGGTGATGATGATGATGGGGATGGATGGGGATGATGATGATGATGGGGATGGATGGAGGTGATGATGATGATGGGGATGGATGGGGATGATGATGAGGATGATGGGAATGGATGGGGATGATGATGAGGATGATGGGGATGGATGGGGATGATGATGAGGATGATGGGGATGGATGGGGATGGTGATGATGATGGATGGGGATGGATGGAGGTGATGATGATGATGGGGGTGGATGGGGATGAAGATGATGGGGATGGGGATGGATGATGATGATGATGGGGATGGATGGGGATGATGATGGGGATGGATGGGGATGGATAGAGATGAAGGTGATGATGGGGATGGGGATGGATGGAGGGGATGGGGATGGATGGGGTTGGATGGGGATGGATGGGGATGGATGGGGATGGTGATGATGATGGATGGGGATGGATGGAGGTGATGATGATGATGGGGATGGATGGGGATGATGATGATGATGGGGATGGGGATGGATGGGGATGATGATGATGATGGGGATGGGGATGGGGATGGATGGAGGAGATGATGATGGGGATGGATGGGGATGATGATGATGGGGATGGGGATGGATGATGATGATGATGATGATGGGGATGGGGATGGGGATGGATGGGGATGATGATGATGATGGGGATGGATGAGGATGATGATGATGGGGATGGGGATGGATGGGGATGATGATGATGATGGGGATGGATGGGGATGATGATGATGGGGATGGGGATGGATGATGATGATGATGATGATGGGGATGGGGATGGGGATGGATGGGGATGATGATGATGATGGGGATGGATGAGGATGATGATGATGGGGATGGGGATGGATGGGGATGATGATGATGATGGGGATGGATGGGGATGATGATGATGGGGATGGGGATGGATGGGGGTGATGATGATGATGGGGATGGGGATGGATGGAGGTGATGATGGGGATGGGGATGGATGATGATGATGATGTTGATGATGGGGATGGATGGAGGTGATGATGATGATGATGGGGATGGATGGGGATGATGATGATGATGGGGATGGATGGGGATGATGACGATGGGGATGGGGATGGATGGGGATGATGATGATGATGATGGGGATGGATGGGGATGAAGATGATGGGGATGGGGATGGATGGGGATGATGATGATGATGGGGATGGATGGGGATGATGATGATGATGATGGGGATGGATGGGGATGATGATGGGGATGGATGGAGATGATGGGGATGGGGATGGGGATGGGGATGGATGAGGATGATGATGATGATGATGGGGATGGATGGAGATGATGATGGGGATGGATGGGGTTGGATGGGGATGGATGGAGGTGATGATGGGGATGGAGATGGATAGAGATGAAGGTGATGATGATGGGGATGGGGATGGATGATGATGATGATGATGATGATGATGATGATGGGGATGGATGATGATGATGCTGATGGGGATGGATGGAGGTGATGATGATGATGATGACGGGGATGGGGATGGATGGAGGTGATGATGATGATGATGATGATGACGGGGATGGGGATGGATGGAGGTGATGATGATGATGATGATGATGGGGATGGATGGAGGTGATGATGATGATGATGGGGATGGATGGAGGTGATGATGATGATGACGGGGATGGGGATGGATGGAGGTGATGATGATGATGATGATGATGGGGATGGATGGAGGTGATGATGATGATGATGGGGATGGATGGAGGTGATGATGATGATGATGGGGATGGATGGAGGTGATGATGATGATGATGATGATGGGGATGGATGGAGGTGATGATGATGATGATGATGATGGGGATGGATGGAGGTGATGATGATGATGATGATGATGATGATAGGGATGGATGGAGGTGATGATGATGGGGATGGGGATGGTTGATGATGACGACGATGAAGCTGCTCCTTCAGGAGACGGCCCCGACGCCGGCGCCGAAGCCGCCGGCGAGGAGGACTCGGCGGCGCTGATGGAGCGCCTCTGCAAGTTCATCTACGCCAAGGACCGCACGGACCGCATCCGGACCTGCGCCATCCTCTGCCACATCTACCACCACGCGCTGCACAGCCGCTGGTACCCGGCCCAGGACCTCATGCTCATGTCCCACCTGCAGGACAACATCCAGCACGCCGACCTGCCCGTGCAGGTCAGCCCCGCCCGCGCCGCGGGACCCATAGGGACCCAGAGGGACCCATAGGGATCCATAGGGACCCATAGGGACCCATAGAGACCCATAGGGACCCATAGCGGGACCCATAGGGATCCATAGCGGGACCCATAGAGACCCATAGGGACCCATAGCGGGACCCATAGGGATCCATAGCGGGACCCATAGAGACCCATAGGGACCCATAGAGACCCAGAGGGACCCATAGGGACCCATAGGGATCCATAGAGACCCATAGAGACCCATAGGGACCCATAGGGATCCATAGAGACCCATAGAGACCCATAGGGATCCATAGCAGAACCCATAGAGACCCATAGCAGGATCCATAGAGACCCATAGGGAGACCTAGAGGGGGACCCATAGGGGGATCCATAGGGAGACAGAGGGATCCATAGGGACACCCATAGGGGGACCCATAGGGACCCATAGAGACCCAGAGGGATCCAGAGGGGGACCCATAGGGAGACCCATAGCGGGACCCATAGAGACCCATAGGGGGACCCATAGAGACCCATAGAGACCCATAGAGACCCATAGCGGAACCCATAGAGACCCAGAGGGATCCAGAGGGGGACCCATAGGGATCCAGAGGGATCAAGAGGGACCCATAGGGACACCCATAGGGACACCCATAGGGACCCAGAGGGACCCATAGGGGGATCCAGAGGGACCCAGAGGGACCCATAGAGACCCATAGGGACCCATAGCGGGACCCATAGAGACCCATAGCGGGACCCATAGAGACCCATAGAGACCAATAGGGATCCATAGCGGAACCCATAGCGGGACCCATAGAGACCCATAGCGGGACCCATAGGGAGACAGAGGGATCCATAGGGGTGCCCATAGGGACCCAGAGGGACACCCATAGGGGGACCCAGATGGACCCACAGGGAGACAGAGGGATCCATAGGGACACCCATAGGGGGACCCATAGGGACCCAGAAGGACCCATAGGGATCCAGGGGGACCCATAGGGGGACCCAGAGGGATCCAGAGGGGGACCCATAGGGATCCAGAGGGATCAAGAGGGACCCATAGGGACACCCATAGGGGGACCCATAGGGACCCAGAAGGACCCATAGGGATCCAGGGGGACCCATAGGGGGACCCAGAGGGATCCAGAGGGGGACCCATAGGGATCCAGAGGGATCAAGAGGGACCCATAGGGACACCCATAGGGGGACCCATAGGGACCCAGAAGGACCCATAGGGATCCAGGGGGACCCATAGGGGGACCCATGGGGATCCAGAGGGGGACCCATAGGGATCCAGAGGGATGGAGAGGGACCCATAGGGGGACCCATAGGGATCCAGAGGGGGACCCAGAGGGGGACCCGGAGGGACCCATAGGGATCCAGAGGGATGGAGAGGGACCCAGAGGGATCCATGGGGACCCATAGGGGGACCCAGAGGGATCCATGGGGACCCATAGGGGGACCCAGAGGGATCCATAGGGACACCCATAGGGGGACCCAGAGGGACCCATAGGGATCCAGAGGGGGACCCAGAGAGACCCATAGGGGGACCCAGAGGGACCCATAGGGATCCAGAGGGATGGAGAGGGACTCAGAGGGATCCGTGGGGACCCATAGGGACCCATAGAGTGAGTGGTGTTGAGGTGTTGGGGTCAGAGAGTGAGTGATGTTGAGCTATTGGACCTACAGAGTGAGGCATTGGACCCATAGGGACCCATAGAGTGAGGTGTGGGACCCATAGAGCGAGGCATTGGACCCATAGCGACCCATAGAGTGAGGTGTGGGACCCATAGAGCGAGGCATTGGACCCATAGGGACCCATAGAGTGAGGTGTAGGACCCATAGAGCGAGGCATTGGACCCATAGAGACCCATAGAGTGAGGTGTAGGACCCATAGAGTGAGGCATTGGACCCATAGCGACCCATAGAGTGAGGTGTGGGACCCATAGAGTGAGGCATTGGACCCATAGCGACCCATAGAGTGAGGTATAGGACCCATAGAGTGAGGTGTGGGACCCATAGGGACCCATAGAGTGAGGTGTGGGACCCATAGAGTGAGGCATTGGACCCATAGAGACCCATAGAGTGAGGTGTAGGACCCATAGAGTGAGGCATTGGACCCATAGGGACCCATAGAGTGAGGTGTGGGACCCATAGAGTGAGGCATTGGACCCATAGGGACCCATAGAGTGAGGTGTAGGACCCATAGAGTGAGGTGTGGGACCCATAGAGTGAGGCATTGGACCCATAGCGACCCATAGAGTGAGGTGTGGGACCCATAGAGTGAGGTGTGGGACCCATAGGGACCCATAGAGTGAACCAGGTTGAGCCATAGGGGTCATCTCAACCCACAACGAGGGTTCCTTGAGGTTCCTCCTGAGTCCCACCACCTCCCTGCCCCCCAAGTGCCACCCATTGACTTCCATTGACCCCCATTGAGTCCCCCTGACCCCCGAGACCCCATAACTTCATTCCCCACCATCTCCTACACCCCAGCTCCTTCTTCTTCACCATCTCCATGAGGTTCCTCATGAGTCCCACCACCTTCTTTCCCCTTTAAGTGCCACCCATTGACTTCCATTGACCCCCATTGAGTCCCCCTGACCCCCGAGACCCCGTAACTTCATTCCCCATCATCTCCTACACCCCAGGTCCTTCACTACCAACATCTCCATGAGGTTCCTCCTGAGTCCCACCACCTCCCTGCCCCCCAAGTGCCACCCATTGACTTCCATTGACCCCCATTGAGTCCCCCTGACCCCCGAGACCCCATAACTTCATTCCCCACCATCTCCTACACCCCAGCTCCTTCACTACCAACATCTCCATGAGGTTCCTCATGAGTCCCACCACTTTCTTTCCCCTCCAAGTGCCACCCATTGACTTCCATTGACCCCCACTGAGTCCCCCTGACCCCCGAGACCCCATAACTTCATTCCCCACCATCTCCTGCACCCCAGCTCCTTCTCCTTCACCATCTCCATGAGGTTCCTCATGAGTCCCACCACCTCCCTGTCCTCAAGTCCATGTCCCTTTGACTTCCATTGACCCCCATTGAGTCCCCCTGACCCCCAAGACCCCATAACTTCATTCCCCACCATCTCCTACACCCCAGCTCCTTCACTACCAACATCTCGATGAGGTTCCTCATGGGTCCCACCACCTCCCTGTCCTCAAGTCCATGTCCCATTGACTTCCATTGACCCCCATTGAGTCCCCCTGACCCCCGAGACCCCATAACTTCATTCCCCACCATCTCCTACACCCCAGCTCCTTCTCCTTCACCATCTCCATGAGGTTCCTCTTGAGTCCCACCACCTTCTTTACCCCCAACCCCTTCTCCCATTGACTCCTATGACTTGTCTGCCCCATAAGTGACCTCCTAACGCCATAGTTGACCTCCCAGCCCCACAACTAACCTGTCCCCGTCTCCCCCTAGATCCTCTACAACCGCACCATGGTGCAATTGGGCATCTGCGCCTTCCACCAGGGTCCCATTGAGGACCCCCATAGAGTCCCCATTGACCCCATAGAGTCCCCATTGCTCCCTTTGTCTCCTAGGTCCTTCTCCTTCACCATCTCATTGAGGTTCCTCTTGAGTCCCACCACCTCCCTGCCCCCCAAGTGCCACCCATTGACTTCCATTGACCTCCATTGAGTCCCCCTGACCCCCGAGACCCCATAACTTCATTCCCCACCATCTCCTACACCCCAGCTCCTTCTTCTTCACCATCTCCATGAGGTTCCTCATGAGTCCCACCACCTTCTTTCCCCTTTAAGTGCCACCCATTGACTTCCATTGACCCCCATTGAGTCCCCCTGACCCCCGAGACCCCGTAACTTCATTCCCCACCATCTCCTCATCTTCTCCTCCATCTCCATTGACCCCCAAGTCCTTCTCCTTCACCATCTCCATGAGGTTCCTCTTGAGTCCCACCACCTTCTTTACCCCCAACCCCTTCTCCCATTGACTCCTATGACTTGTCTGCCCCATAAGTGACCTCCTAACGCCATAACTGACCTCCCAGCCCCACAACTAACCTGTCCCCCTCTCCCCCCAGATCCTCTACAACCGCACCATGGTGCAGTTGGGCATCTGCGCCTTCCGCCAAGGCCTCATCAAGGACGCCCATAACGCCCTCTTGGACATCCAGTCCTCGGGCCGGGCCAAGGAGCTCTTGGGCCAAGGCTTGCTCCTCAGGAGCCTCCAGGAGCGCAACCCGGAGCAGGAGAAGGTGGAGAAGAGGCGCCAGGTCCCTTTCCACATGCACGTCAACCTGGAGCTGCTCGAGTGCGTCTACCTGGTGGCCGCCATGCTGCTGGAGATCCCCTACATGGCGGCGCACGAGTTCGACGCCCGCCGCCGCATGATCAGCAAGCAGTTCCACCACCAGCTGCGCGTCGGCGAGCGCCAGCCGCTGCTCGGTGGGGCGCTCAGCCGGGAGCCGGCCCCACCGAGGTCCCCGTCGAGGTCCCATGGACCTCTGTTGAGGTCCCGTTGAGGTCCCATGGACCTCCGTTGAGGTCCCGTTGAGGTCCCATGGACCTCCGTTGAGGTCCTATGGACCTCCGTTGAGTCCCTTTTGAGGTCCCGTTGAGGTCCTATGGACCTCCGTTGAGGCCCCGTTGAGGTCCCATTGAGGTCCTATGGACCTCCATTGAGTCCCTGTTGAGGTCCCATTGAGGTCCCGTTGACCTCCATTGGGCCCCATTGACCTCCATTGGGTCCCCGTTGACCTCTGTTGGGTCCCCATTGACCTCCATTGGGTCCCCGTTGATCTCCATTGGCCTCCATTGGACCCCATTGAGTCCCATTGACCTCCATTGAGTCCCCATTGAGTCCCATTGGCCTCTATTGAGTCCCCATTGAGTCCCATTGGCCTCTATTGGGTCCCCATTGATCTCCATTGGGCTCTATTGAGTCCCCATTGAGTCCCATTGACCTCCATTGGGTCCCCATTGACCTCCATTGGGTCCCTATTGAGCTCTATTGGGCCCCATTGAGTCCCCATAGAGTCCCCCTTGACCTCCATAGGCCTCTGTTGAGTCCCCATTGACCTCCATTGGGTCCCCATTGAGTCCCCATTGAGTCCCTACTGACCTCCATTGGGTCTCCATTGAGTCCCCATTGACCTCCATTGAGTCCCCATTGAGCCCCATTGACCTCTTCTGAGTCCCATTGAGTCCCTATCGGGCCTCATTGAGTCCCCATTGACCTCTATTGACCCCCGTTGAGTCCCCATTGACCCATTGTCCTCTGTTGAGTCCCTATTGACCTCCATTGACCTCCCTTGAGTCCTTAGTGACCCCCATTGAGCCCCATTGAGTCCCCATTGACCTCCATTGGGTCCCCATTGGGCCCCATTGACCCCCATTGAGCCCCCTTCCTTGTCCCTTCCCTCTTAAGTCCTTCTCCTTCACCATCTCCTCGGGGTTCCTCTCAAGTCCCACCAACTTCTTGCCCCCCAAGTGCCCCCCATCGACCCCCATCGACCCCCATTGAGTCCCCTTGACCCCCAAGACCCCACAACTTCATCCCCCCCCATCTCCTCACGTTCTCCTCCATCCCCCTGGACCCCCAAGTCCTTCTCCTCCACCTTCTCCAGGAGGTTCCTCAAGCCCTCCCCCACCTCCCAGCTCCCCCCCAACTCCTTCTCTATTGACCCCTATGGACCTTCCCGCCCCATAACTGCCTCTCTGCCCCATAGGGCCCCCCGAGTCCATGCGGGAGCACGTGGTGGCCGCCTCCAAGGCCATGAAGATGGGCGACTGGAGGAGCTGCCACCGCTACGTGGTCAATGAGAAGATGAATGGGAAGGTTTGGGACCTCTTCCCCGAGGCCGACAAGGTCCGCGCCATGTTGGTCAGGTCAGTGGGGTCAATGGGGCCACGGAGGTCCATAGGGGGCCACTGAGGTCCATATGGGGCCATTGAGGTCCATGTTGTCCCACAGGAAGATCCAGGAGGAGTCGCTCCGCACCTACTTGTTCACCTACAGCAGCGTCTATGACTCCATCAGGTGAGAAGGACATGGGGGCATCAAGGGGGTTGACCATGGCCATGACCATGCCCATGGATGGGGTTGACCATGGCCATGCCCATCTCCATGTCCGTGACCATCTCCATGCCCATGTCCATGCCCATCTCCATGCCCATCAATGGGGTTGACCATGATCATGTCCATGACCATGAATGGGGTTGACCATGTCCATGCCCATCTCCATGTCCATGCCCATCTTCATGACCATCTCCATGCCCATCTCCATGCTCATGCCTGTCAATGGGGTTGACCATCAATGGGGTTGACCATGCCCATCAATGGGGTTGACCATCTATGGGGTTGACCATGCCCGTCTATGGGGTTGACCGTCCATCAATGGGGTTGACCATGACCATGTCCGTGACCATCAATGGGGTTGACCATGACCATGCCCATGTCCATCTATGGGGTTGACCATGCCCATCTATGGGGTTCACCGTCCATCTATGGGGTTGACCATGCCCATCTCCATGCCCATCTATGGGGTTGACCATGCCCATCTCCGTGCCCATCTATGGGGTTGACTATGACCATGTCCATCAATGGGGTTGACCATCTATGGGGTTGACCATGCCCATCAATGGGGTTGACCATGCCCATCAATGGGGTTGACCATGTCCATCTATGGGGTTGACCATGACCGTGCCCATCTATGGGGTTGACCATCTATGGGGTTGACCATGACCATCTCCATGACCATCAATGGGGTTGACCATGCCCATGCCCATGACTATCTATGGGGTTGACCATGCCCGTCTATGGGGTTGACCATGCCTATCTATGGGGTTGACCGTCCATCTATGGGGTTGACCATGCTCATCTATGGGGTTGACCATGACCATGTCCATGCCCATGAATGGGGTTGACCATGCCCATCAATGGGGTTCACCGTCCATCTATGGGGTTGACCATGACCATGTCCATGTCTATCTATGGGGTTGACCATGTCCATGGGGTTGACCATGCCCATCAATGGGGTTGACCATCAATGGGGTTGACCATCAGTGGGGTTGACCATGTCCATCTGTGGGGTTGACCATGTCCATCAATGGGGTTCACCGTCCATCTATGGGGTTGATCATGACCATGTCCATGTCTATCTATGGGGTTGACCATGTCCATGGGGTTGACCATGCCCATCTATGGGGTTGACCATGACCATGCCCATCAATGGGGTTGACCATCTATGGGGTTGACCATCAATGGGGTTGACCATGACCATCGTGACCATCTCCATGTCCATGCCCATGCCCATCTATGGGGTTGACCATCAATGGGGTTGACCATGCCCATCTATGGGGTTGACCATGCCCATCAATGGGGTTGACCATGAGCATGTCCATGTACATCTATGGGGTTGACCATGCCCATCTCCATGACCATCAATGGGGTTGACCATGCCCATGCCCGTGCCCATCTATGGGGTTGACCATGCCCATCTCTGGAGTTGACCATCTATGGGGTTGACCATGCCCATCTATGGGGTTGACCATGACCATGCCCATCTATGGGGTTGGCCATCAATGGGGTTGACCATGTCCATCTATGGGGTTGACCATGCCCATGCCCATCCATGGGGTTGACCATGCCCATGCCCATCTATGGGGTTGACCTTGACCATCTATGGGGTTGACCATCAATGGGGTTGACCATGTCCATCTGTGGGGTTGACCATGACCATCGTGACCATCTCCATGTCCATGCCCATGCCTATCTATGGGGCTGACCATGCCCATCTATGGGGCTGACCATGCCCATCTATGGGGCTGACGCCGTCCCCGCCCCCCAGCATGGAGATCCTCTCGGCCATGTTCGAGCTGGACCTGCCCACGGTGCACAGCATCATCAGCAAGATGATCATCAACGAGGAGCTCATGGTGAGCGCGCCCCACACCTGCCCCCCAACCACCCACTTATGGGGCGGGACAGAGGCTCCTGCCCCACAGCGCGCCCCACAGCCCTGTGGGTGCCAGCCAATGGGCGTCTATAGGGTGGGAGGTCCCATTGAGCCCCAGCTTTGTGTTGGGCGTTGGATCTATGGGGAGGGCGGATCTATGGGGCGACCCATAAGTGATGGGTGGCGCTTATGGGGCTGGGTTGAGGGTTAAGGGAGGGGGGGGGGAGGTGGGGATGGAGGGGGTGGGAGCTATGGGGCAGCCCCCTAGGAATGGGGTTGGAACGGGATGTGATCTATGGGGCAGCCCCATAGGGGTAGGGTTGGAGCGGGAGGTGATCTATGGGGCAGCCCCATAGGAGCGGGGTTGGAGCGGGAGGTGATCTATGGGGCAGCCCCATAGAGGTAGGGTTGGAGCGGGATGTGATCTATGGGGCAGCCCCATAGGAGTGGGGTTGGAGCGGGATGTGATCTATGGGGCAGCCCCATAGGAGCGGGGTTGGAGCGGGATGTGATCTATGGGGCAGCCCCATAGAGGTAGGGTTGGAGCGGGATGTGATCTATGGGGCAGCCCCATAGGAGCGGGGTTGGAGCGGGATGTGATCTATGGGGCAGCCCCATAGGAGCGGGGTTGGAGCGGGATGTGATCTATGGGGCAGCCCCATAGGAGCGGGGTTGGAGCGGGATGTGATCTATGGGGCAGCCCCATAGGAGCGGGGTTGGAGCGGGATGTGATCTATGGGGCAGCCCCATAGGAGCGGGGTTGGAGCGGGAGGTGATCTATGGGGCAGCCCCATAGGAGCGGGGTTGGAGCGGGATGTGATCTATGGGGCAGCCCCATAGGAGTGGGGTTGGAGCGGGATGTGATCTATGGGGCAGCCCCATAGGAGCGGGGTTGGAGCGGGATGTGATCTATGGGGCAGCCCCATAGGAGCGGGGTTGGAGCGGGATGTGATCTATGGGGCAGCCCCATAGGAGCGGGGTTGGAGCGGGATGTGATCTATGGGGCAGCCCCATAGGAGCGGGGTTGGAGCGGGATGTGATCTATGGGGCAGCCCCATAGGAGTGGGGTTGGAGCGGGAGGTGATCTATGGGGCAGCCCCATAGGAGCGGGGTTGGAGCAGGATGTGATCTATGGGGCAGCCCCATAGGAGCGGGGTTGGAGCGGGAGGTGATCTATGGGGCAGCCCCATAGGAGCGGGGTTGGAGCGGGATGCGATCTATGGGGCAGCCCCATAGGAGCGGGGTTGGAGCGGGATGCGATCTATGGGGCAGCCCCATAGGGGTAGGGTTGGAGCGGGATGCGATCTATGGGGCAGCCCCATAGGAGTGGGGTTGGAGCGGGAGGTGATCTATGGGGCAGCCCCATAGGAGCGGGGTTGGAGCGGGATGGGATCTATGGGGCAGCCCCATAGGAGCGGGGTTGGAGCGGGATGCGATCTATGGGGCAGCCCCATAGGAGCGGGGTTGGAGCGGGATGTGATCTGTGGGGCAGGAGGGTGGTGTTATCCATGGGGCAGCCACAGAGATGTGGGTCTGAAGGTTGATGCTGTGGAGCTGTGGGTCAGCCCCATAGCGCTGTATCTGGCTGGGCTGTTACTTATGGGTCAGCCCCATAGCACCATATCCAGCTGGGCTGTTACTTATGGGTCAGCCCCATAGCACTGTGTCTGACTGGACTGTTACTTATGGGTCAGCCCTATAGCACCATATCCAGCTGGGCTGTTACTTATGGGGCAGGAGGGTGCTGTGCTCTATGGGGCATCCCTATAGCACCTTATCCCGCTGGGCTGTTACTTAGGGGTCAGCCCCATAGCAATGGGTCTGGCTGGGCTGTTACTTAGGGGTCTGCCCCATAGCAATGGCTCTAGCAGATGCTGTGCTCTGTGGCAATGATGCAGGAGGCTGATGCTCTGCCCTATAGCTCTGCCCTTTAACACCCCATAACACCAGATCCAGCTGGGGCTGGTACTTAGGGGTCAGCCCCACACCCCGCCCCACACCCTGCCCCACATCCCGCCCCACATCTCCCCACAGGCGTCCCTGGACCAGCCGACGCAGACGGTGCAGATGCACCGCACGGGGTGGGTCAGCCCCATAGCATTGCCCTATGGGTCAGCCCCATAGCACTGTGTCTGGCTGGACTGTTACTTAGGGGTCTGCCCCATAGCACTGTGTCTGGCTGGACTGTTACTTAGGGGTCAGCCCCATAGCACTGTGTCTGGCTGGGCTGTTACTTAGGGGTCAGCCCTATAGCATTGCCCTATGGCTCTGCCCCACACCCTGCCCCACATCCCGCCCCACATCCCGCCCCACATCTCCCCGCAGGCGTCCCTGGACCAGCCGACGCAGACGGTGCAGATGCACCGCACGGGGTGGGTCAGCCCCATAGCAGTGCCCTATGGGTCAGCCCCATAGCACTGTGTCTGGCTGGGCTGTTACTTAGGGGTCAGCCCCATAGCATTGCCCTATGGCTCTGCCCCACACCCTGCCCCACACCCTGCCCCACATCCCGCCCCACATCTCCCCACAGGCGTCCCTGGACCAGCCAACGCAGACGGTGCAGATGCACCGCATGGGGTGGGTCAGCCCCATAGCATTGCCCTATGGGTCAGCCCCATAGCACTGTGTCTGGCTGGGCTGTTACTTAGGGGTCAGCCCCATAGCATTGCCCTATGGCTCTGCCCCACACCCTGCCCCACACCCTGCCCCACATCCCGCCCCACATCTCCCCACAGGCGTCCCTGGACCAGCCAACGCAGACGGTGCAGATGCACCGCATGGGGTGGGTCAGCCCCATAGCATTGCCCTATGGGTCAGCCCCATAGCACTGTGTCTGGCTGGGCTGTTACTTAGGGGTCTGCCCCATAGCAATGGATCTGGGGATTCTGTTACTTATGGGTCAGCCCTATAGCACCGTATCCAGCTGGGCTGTTACTTATGGGGCAGGAGGGTGCTGTCCTCTATGGGGCATCCCCATAGCACTGTATCTGGCTGGACTGTTACTTAGGGGTCAGCCCCATAGCATTGTGTCTGGCTGGGCTGTTACTTAGGGGTCAGCCCCACACCCTGCCCCACATCCCGCCCCACAGGCGTCCCTGGACCAGCCGACGCAGACGGTGCAGATGCACCGCACGGGGTGGCTCAGCCCCATAGCAGTGCCCTATGGGTCAGCCCCATAGCACTGTATCCAGCTGGGCTGTTACTTAGGGGTCTGCCCCATAGCAGTGGCTCTAGCAGATGCTGTGCTGTATAGCAGTGATGCAGGAGGCTGATGCTCTGCTCTATGGGTCTGCCCCATAGCACCGTTACCGTGTGGGCTGTTACTTAGGGGTCAGCCCCATAGCATTGCCCTATGGGTCAGCCCCATGTCACTGTCTCTGGCTGGGCTGTTACTTAGGGGTCAGGCCCATAGCATTGCCCTATGGGTCAGCCCCATAGCAGTGGCTCTAGCAGATGATGTGCTCTATGGAGCATCCCTCGAGCAGTGATGCTGGAGGCTGATGCTCTGCCCTATAGCTCCGCCCCATAACACCATATCCAGCTGGGGCTGTTACTTAGGGGTCAGCCCCATAGCAATGGGTCTGGCTGGGCTGTTACTTAGGGGTCAGCCCCACATCCCGCCCCACATCTCCCCACAGGCGTCCCTGGACCAGCCGACGCAGACGGTGCAGATGCACCGCACGGGGTGGGTCAGCCCCATAGCAGTGCCCTATGGGTCAGCCCCATAGCACTGTGTCTGGCTGGGCTGTTACTTAGGGGCCAGCCCCATAGCATTGCCCTATGGCTCTGCCCCACATCCCGCCCCACATCCCGCCCCACATCTCCCCGCAGGCGTCCCTGGACCAGCCGACGCAGACGGTGCAGATGCACCGCACGGAGCCGACGCCGCAGCAGAACCTGGCGCTGCAGCTCGCCGAGAAGCTGGGGGCGCTCATGGAGAACAACGAGCGCGTCCTGGACCACAAGCAGGGCTCCTACGGGGGGTACTTCCGAGGTGAGCCCCATAGCGCGACCCATAGCGACCCATAGCGACCCCATAGGGATACAGAGAGTGAATTATAGGGTGCCCCATAGCGAGAAACCCCACCACAGGGCCTGCCCCATAGCGAGAAATGGCCCCTAAAGTGAGACCCATAGAGAGGACACCCCTCCCGGGGTCATAATGGTGCAGTCCAGCCCCGGCTCGGAGCCATAGGGAGAGCCCATAGAGAACAATAGGGGCCATAGGGATACATAGAGACCCATAGCGACCCATAGAGACCCATAGCAACCCCATAGGGATACAGGGAGGGACCCATAGGGAGCCCCATAGCGAGAAACCCCCCCTCAGGGCCTGCCCCATAGCGATGAATGGCCCCTAAATTGAGACCCATAGAGAGAACACCCCTCCCGGGGTCATAATGGTGCGGTCCAGAGCCACAGGGAGAGCCCGGCTCAGCGCCATTGGGAGAGCCCATAGAGAACAATAGGAGCCATAAGGATACATAGAGACCCATAGCGACCCATAGCGACCCATAGAAACACCATAGGGATGCAGAGAGTGAATTATAGGGAGCCCCATAGCGAGAAACCCCCCCCCAGGGCCTGCCCCATAGCGAGAAATGGCCCCTAAAGTGAGACCCATAGAGAGAACACCCCTCCGGGGGTCATAATGGTGCAGTCCAGCCCCGGCTCGGAGCCATAGGGAGAGCCCATAGAGAACAATAGGGGCCATAGGGATATATAGAGGCCCATAGCGACCCATAGAGACCCATAGCGACCCCATAGGGATACAGAGAGTGAATTATAGGGAGCCCCATAGCGAGAAACCACCCCCCGGGGCCTGCCCCATAGCGAGAAATGGCCCCTAAAGTGAGACCCATAGAGAGAACACCCCTCCTGGGGTCATAATGGTGCGGTCCAGAGCCACAGGGAGAGCCCATAGAGAGCAACAGGGGCCGTAGAGCCCCATAACCTGCCCCATAGCGCCCCCCAACCCCGTCCATTACCCCATAACCTCCTCCCTCGTCACTCACCACACCCCATACCCCACCCCATAGATCCTGCCCCATAGATCCCGCCCCATAGATCCTGCCCCACTGATCCCGCCCCATACATCCCACCCCATATATCCTGCCCCATTGATCCCACCCCACTGATCCTGCCCCATAGATCCCTGTCCATACATCCTGCCCCATAGATCCTGCAGCATAGATCCCCCCCTAGGTCCCTTAGCTCCCAGCCCACAGATCCCGCCCCATAGATCCCACCCCATAGATCCCACCACACTGATCCCACCCCACACATCCTGCCCTATATATCCTCTCATAGATCTCTCCCCATACATCCCACCCCGTAGATCCTGCCCCATAGATCCCCCCATAGATCCCACCCCTTAGCTCCCACCCCATACATCCTGCCCCATAGATCCCACCACACTGATCCCACCCCACACATCCCGCCCCGTATATCCCCCCATAGCTCCCTCCCCATAGTTCCTGACCCATAGATCCTGCCCCATAGATCCGTGCCCCATAGCTCCCTGCCCCATAGATCCCCCCATACATCCCGCCCCATAGCTCCCACCCCACTAATCCCGCCCCGTAGATCCCACCCCATACATCCCACCCCATACATCCCTGCCCCATAGATCCCGCCCCATAGATCCTGCACCATATATCCCGCCCCATAGATCCTGCACCGTAGATCCCCCCATAGATCCCACCCCATAGCTCCCACCCCATACATCCCGCCCCATAGATCCCACCCCATACATCCCTGCCCCATAGATCCCGCCCCACATCTCACCCCGCCTCTCGCCCCACAGACCAGAAGGACGGGTACCGCAAAGGGGACGGTGGATACCTGCGGCGCGGCGGATACCGGCAGCAGGAGAGAGGCTCCAACTACTGACCCACAGCCTGCCCTATAGCGCGCCCCATAGCGCGCCCCATAGCGCGCCCCATAGCACCCCATAGCCATACCCCCCCCCCCCCCATAGGCCCCATTATGGGCAGCACTGACCCATGTGGGGCTGAGTGAATGGGTGGCACTGGACCCCCTGCCCCATAGCGCGCCCCATAGCGCGCCCCATAGCACCCCATAGCCATACCCCCCCCCCCCCCATAGGCCCCATTATGGGCAGCATTGACCCATGTGGGGCCGAGTGAATGGGTGGCACTGGACCCCCTGCCCCATAGCGCGCCCCATAGCGCGCCCCATAGCGAATAAAGGACACCCCCCCCCCCAAGCTCATGGTGATGTGTGTGGGGCTGAGTTAATGGGGGATGGTATGGGGGGAGGTTGGGGTGAAGCCATGCCCCATAGCGCTGCCCCATAGCGCTGCCCTATAGCGCTGCCCCATAGCGCGCCCCATAGCGCCGCCCCACAGCGCGCCCCATAGGACACCCCATAGCGTGCCCCATAGCACACCCCGTAGTGCTGCCCCATAGCGTGCCCCACAGCACACCCCATAGCGCTGCCCCATAGCGTGCCCCATAGCGTACCCCATAACGCTGTCCTATAGCGTGACCCGTAGCCCTGCCCCATAGCACTGCCCCATAGCGGCCCCATATCACCCTCCCCCCCATTGACCCCACGCTGTGGGGCACTGACCCGTGTGGGGCCGGGTTAATGTGTATCTATGGGGCGGGAGCTCCCTTTTAACCCCAGCCCCACATCGGGCCCCGACCTTTGCACTGGCGCTATGGGGCAGGAGCGGGTCGGGGGCTCTATGGGGCAGGAGCGGGGCTCTATGGGGCAGGAGCCGGTGGGATCTATGGGGCAGAAGCGGGAGGGGGTCTCTATGGGGCAGGGAGTGGGTTCTATGGGGCAGGCGGGTGTCTGTAAGGGGCCAGGTGGTGCCTCTATGGGGCAGGGAGCGGGTTCTATGGGGTCGGGGGGTGTCTCTATGGGGCCGGGAGCAGGTTCTATGGGGCAGGAAGGGGGGTCTATGGGGCAGGGGGGTGTCTCTGTGGGGCCGGGTGGTGCCTCTATGGGGCAGGGAGCGGGTTCTATGGGGCCGGGGGGTGTCTCTATGGGGCAGGGAGCGGGTTCTATGGGGCAGGCGGGTGCCTCTATGGGTCGGGGAGGTGTCTCTATGGGGCAGGGAGCGGGTTCTATGGGGCAGGGGGGTGTCTCTATGGGGCCAGGAGCAGGCTCTATGGGGCAGAGGGGTGTCTCTATGGGGCAGGGAGCGGGTTCTATGGGGCCGGGGGGTGTCTCTATGGGGCAGGGAGCAGGCTCTATGGGGCAGAGGGGTGTCTCTATGGGGCAGGGAGCGGGTTCTATGGGGCCGGGGGGTGTCTCTATGGGGCAGGGAGCAGGCTCTAAGGGGCAGGGGGGTGTCTCTATGGGGCAGGGAGCGGGTTCTATGGGGCCGGGGGGTGTCTCTATGGGGCAGGGAGCAGGTTCTATGGGGCAAGGGGGTGTCTCTATGGGGCCGGGTGGTGCCTCTAAGGGGCCAGAAGGGGTTTCTATGGGTCCGGGAGGTGTCTCTATGGGTCCGGGGGGTGTCTCTATGGGGCAGGGAGTGAGCTCTAAGGGGCAAGAAGGGGTCTCTATGGGGCAGGGAGCTGGTTCTATGGGTCCGGGAGCGGGTTCTATGGGGCCGGGTGGGGTCTCTATGGGGCGCCCCCCAAGCGCCGCCCCCCCCCTGGAGCTGCGGGGGGGGGCGGGGCTGCGGCTCAAGAGCGCGCGGGAGCTGCTGCGGGCGCTGCTCGTGCTGGGGCTCTGCGCCCTGCCCCCCCTCGTGCGCCGCGCGGGCACGGTGAGAGCCGCGGGGGGCGGAGCCACACGGGGGGGGGGGCGGAGCCACACGGGGGGGCGGAGCCACGGGGGGGGCGGAGCCACACGGGGGGCCACACGGGGGGCGGGGCCACACGGGGGCGGGGCCACACGGGGGGGGCGGAGCCACGGGGGGGCGGAGCCATGGCGGGGGGGGAGGGGAGCTGTGGGGCTGCCCCATAGCGGGGGGGGAATGGGATCTATGGGGCTGGGTGGGGTTGAGTGGGGCAGACCTATAGATGTGGGGTGGACACATAGCGGGGGGAAAAGGGGATCTATGGGGCGGACCCATAGGGATAGATGGGGGGGAATGGGAGCTATGGGGCTGGGTGGGGCGGACCCAGAGATGGGGGGCGGACCCATAGCGGGGGGGGGGAATGGAAGCTATGGGGTGGACCCAGAGCGGGGGAGAAATGGGATCTATGGGGTAGACCCAGACTGCGGGGGAATGGGATCTATGGGGCTGCCCCATAGCGGGGGGGGGAATGGGATGTATGGGGCTGGGTGTGGAGAGGACCCAGAGATGGGGGGCTGCCCCATAGCGGGGGGGGGAATGGGAGCTATGGGGTGGACCCATAGCGGGGGGGGAATGGGAGCTGTGGGGCTGCCCCATAGTGGGGGGGGAAGGGGAGCTGTGGGGCTGCCCCATAGCGGGGGGGGGAAGGGGAGCTATGGGGCTGCACCATAGCGGGGGGGGAAGGGGAGCTATGGGGCTGCCCCATAGCGGGGGGCAATGGGATCTATGGGGCTGGGTGGGGTGGACCCAGAGATGGGGAGAAATGGGATCTATGGGGCTGAGTGGGGCGGACCTATAGATGTGGGGCGGACCCAGAGATGGGGGGCGGACACATAGCGGGGTGGGGAAGGGGATCTATGGGGCTGCCCCATAGGGATGGATGGGGGGGAATGGGAGCTATGGGGCTGGGTGGGGCGGACCCAGAGATGGGGGGCGGACCCATAGCGGAGGGGAATGGGATCTATGGGGTGGCCCCACAGGGATAGATGGGGGGGAAAGGGAGCTATGGGGTGGACCCATAGGGATAGATTGGGGGGAATGGGAGCTATGGGGTGGACCCAGAGCAGGGGGGGAATGGGAGCTATGGGGCGGACCCATAGCGGGGGGGAAGGGGAGCTGTGGGGCTGCCCCATAGCGGGGGGGGAATGGGAGCTATGGGGTGGACCCATAGCGGGGGGGAATGGGAGCTGTGGGGCTGCCCCATAGTGGGGGGGGAAGGGGAGCTGTGGGGCTGCCCCATAGCGGGGGGGGGAATGGGAGCTATGGGGTGGACCCAGAGGGGTAGATGAGGGGGAATGGGAGCTATGGGGTGGACCCATAGTGGGGGGGGAATGGGAGCTGTGGGGCTGCCCCATAGTGGGGGGGGAATGGGAGCTGTGGGGCTGCCCCATAGCGGGGGGGGAAGGGGAGCTGTGGGGCTGCCCCATAGCGGGGGGGGGAATGGGAGCTGTGGGGCTGCCCCATAGCGGGGGGGGGAATGGGAGCTATGGGGCTGCCCCATAGCGGGGGGGGAAGGGGAGCTGTGGGGCTGCCCCATAGCGGGGGGGGGGGAATGGGAGCTATGGGGTGGACCCATAGGGATAGATGGGGGGGAATGGGAGCTATGGGGCTGCCCCATAGCGGGGGGGGAATGGGAGCTGTGGGGCTGCCCCATAGGGATAGATTGGGGGGAAAGGGAGCTATGGGGTGGACCCATAGCGGGGGGGGAAGGGGAGCTGTGGGGCTGCCCCATAGCGGGGGGGGGGAAATGGGAGCTATGGGGTGGACCCATAGGGATAGATGGGGGGGAATGGGAGCTATGGGGCAGACCCATAGGGATAGATGGGGGGGAATGGGAGCTATGGGGCGGACCCATAGCGGGGGGGGGAAGGGGAGCTATGGGGCTGCCCCATAGCGGGGGGGGGAATAGGAGCTATGGGGCTGGGTGGGGCTGCCCCATATATATGGGGCAATGGGATCTATGGGGCTGGGTGGGGCGGATCCACACGTGTGGGGCGGACCCAGACTGGGGGGGAAAGGGGATCTATGGCGCGGACCCATAGGGGTAGATGGAGGGGAATGGGAGCTATGGGGTGGACCCAGAGCGGGGCAGAAATGGGATCTATGGGGCTGAGTGGGGCTGCCCCATAGATGTGGGGATGGGGGACTGTGGGGGATCTATGGGGCTGGAGGGAGGTGGGATCTATGGGGTGGGAGCTATGGGGCAGACTCATAGATGTGGGGTGGACCCATACATGTGGGGCGGACCCATGGTGTGGGGGGGGTGGGATCTATGGGGCTGAGTGGGTCACTCTCTGGTCTCTGTGGTCATTCTCTGGGTCTCTATGGGTCCCTATGGGTCTCCCTATGGGGCTGCCCCATAGCGCTGCGGGTCTCCTGCTCGTCTCTCTGGTCACTCTATGGGTCTCTCTGTGTCTCTATGGTCACTCTATGGGTCCCTATGTCTCTCTATGGGTCTCTCTATGGGTCCGCCCCATAGCGCTGTGGGTCTCTCTGTGGGTCCGCCCCATAGCGCTGTGGGTCTCGCTGTGAGTCTCTCTATGGGTCTGCCCCACAGCGCTGTGGGTCTCTCTGTGGGTCTGCCCCATAGCGCTGTGGGTCTCTCTATGGGTCCGCCCCATAGCGCTGTGGGTCTCTCTATGGGTCTCTATGGGTCTCCATGGGTCTCCATGGGTCTGCCCCATAGCGCTGTGGGTCTCTCTCTATGGGTCCGCCCCACAGCGCTGTGGGTCTCTCTATGGGTCTCTATGGGTCTCTATGGGTCTCTATGGGTCTCTATGGGTCTGCCCCATAGCGCTGTGGGTCTCTCTATGGGTCTCTATGGGTCTCTCTATGGGTCTCTCTCTATGGGTCTGCCCCATAGCGCTGTGGGTCTCTCTATGGGTCTCTCTCTATGGGTCTGCCCCATAGCGCTGTGGGTCTCTCTATGGGTCTCTATGTGTCTCTATGGGTCCGCCCCACAGCGCTGTGAGTCTCTCTATGGGTCTCTATGGGTCTCTATGGGTCTCTATGGGTCTGCCCCATAGCGCTGTGGGTCTCTCTGTGGGTCTCTATAGGTCTCTCTATGGGTCCGCCCCATAGCGCTGTGGGTCTCTCTATGGGTCTGCCCCATAGCGCTGTGGGTCTCTCTGTGGGTCCGCCCCATAGCGCTGTGGGTCTCTCTATGGGTCTCTATGGGTCTCTATGGGTCTCTATGGGTCCGCCCCCCAGCGCTGTGGGTCTCTATGGGTCTCTATGGGTCTCTATGGGTCCGCCCCATAGCGCTGTGGGTCTCCCTGTGGGTCTCTATGGGTCTCTCTGTGGGTCCGCCCCATAGCGCTGTGGGTCTCTATGGGTCTCTATGGGTCTCTATGGGTCTCTATGGGTCCGCCCCATAGCGCTGTGGGTCTCTCTGTGGGTCTCTATAGGTCTCTCTATGGGTCCGCCCCACAGCGCTGTGGGTCTCTCTATGGGTCTCTATGGGTCTCTATGGGTCTCTATGGGTCTCTATGGGTCCGCCCCATAGCGCTGTGGGTCTCTCTATGGGTCTCTATGGGTCTCTATGGGTCCGCCCCATAGCGCTGTGGGTCTCTCTCCCCCCGCAGCTGCTGTCGCTGCCGGGCTCGCGCCCGCTGCGCCGCGCGCTCTACGCGCAGTTCGCGGGGGGGGAGTCGCGCGCGGAGGTGGCGGCGGCGGCCGCGCGGCTGCGCGCGGGGGGGGTGAGCCCCGCCCTCGCCCTGCCCCGGGAGAGCCCCGCGGGGGGCGGGGCCCCGCGGTGAGCGCGGGGGGGGGGGGGCGGGGGGGGGCGGGGCGCTATGGGGCGGGATATGGGGCAGGTTATGGGGCGCTATGGGGCACATTGGGGTCTATGGGGTGGGTTATGGGGTGGGTTATGGGGCACATTGGGGTCTATAGGGTGGGTTATGGGGTGGGTTATGGGGCGCTATGGGGCGGGTTATGGGGTGGGTTATGGGGCGCTATGGGGTGGGTTATGGGGCACAATTGGGGTCTATGGGGTGGGTTATGGGGTGGGTTATGGGGCGCTATGGGGTGCGTTATGGGGCAGAATTGGGGTCTATAGGGTGGGTTATGGGGCGGGTTATGGGGCGCTATGGGGCGCTATGGGGTGGGTTATGGGGCACATTGGGGTCTATGGGGTGGGTTATGGGGCTGGTTATGGGGCGCTATGGGGCGGGTTATGGGGCACATTAGCGTGGGTTATGGGGCGCTATGAGGCAGGGTTATGGGGTGGATTATGGGGCGCTATGGGGTGGGGTATGGGGTGGGTTATGGGGCGCTATGGGGCGGGCTATGGGGCTGGGTTATGGGGCAGGGTGTGGGGTGGGTTATGGGGCGCTGTGGGGCAGGCTGTGGGGCAGGCTATGGTGCGCTATGGGGTGGGCTATGGGCCGGGTTATGGGGCACTGTGGGGGTCGGGTATGGGGCACAATTGGGGTCTATGGGGTGGTTATGGGGGGTTATGGGGTGGGTTATGGGGTGGGCTATGGGGCACAATGGGGTGGGTTATGGGGCACAATTGGGATCTATGGGGCGGGGTATGGGGCACTATGGGGTGGGTTATGGGGCGCTATGGGGCGCTATGGGGTGGGTTATGGAGTGTGGTGTGGGGCGCTATGAGGCAGGGTGTGGGGTGGGTTATGGGGCAGGGTTATGGGGCGCTATGGGATGGGTTATGGGTGTCTATGGGGCGGGGTATGGGGTGGGTTATGGGGCGCTATGGGACAGGGTTATGGGGTGGGTATGGGGTAGGCTATGGGGCAGGGTATGGGGTGGGTTATGGGGCACAATTGGGGTCTATGGGGCAGGGTATGGGGTGCTATGGGGTGGGTTATGGGGTGGGTTATGGGGCACAATTGGGGTCTATGGGGTGGGGTGTGGGGCACTATGGGGCAGGTTATGGGTGTCTATGGGGCACTATGGGGCACACTGGGCTCTATGGGGCGGGTTATGGGGCACACTGGGCTCTATGGGGCGGGTTATGGGGGTCATTGGGCTCTATGGGGCGGGTTGTGGGCCCTGCCCCACATCTCCCCCCATGTGTGGGGCAGGGAGAGCTGGTTCGAGGACAACCATGGGGCCGCGTTGGAATGTGTGGGGCTGGCGGCGTCCACGGGCCCCGATGCCATGATGCAGCTGAAGGTGACGGCCATGATGGACGCCAACATCTGCGTGAGTTATGGGGCTGCCCCATAGAATCTATGGGGCAGGGGGTCAGGGGGGTCACCCCCAGCCCCATAAGTGCGCCCCACATCTCCCCATAGGCTGCCATTAACAAGAGGATGCAGGAACCAGGGGCCGAGGTGACGCCGGAGCTCATCATCGCGGCCATGGGGGGAGAGGTGGGGCCTGACCCACGCGTGTGGGGCTGAGCCCCACATCCTGCCCCATAGACCTCAATGGGCCCCATCACCTGACCCATAGACCCCAATGAGCCCCATCACCTGCCCCATAGACCTCAATGGGCCCCATAATGTGCCCCATAGCGCCCCATAACCTGCCCCATAGACCCCCATGTGCCCCATAACCTGCCCCATGGACCTCACTGTGCCCCATATCCCGCCCCATAGACCTCACTGTGCCCCATAACCCGCCCCATAGATCTCAATGGACCCCATAACCTGCTCCATAGAGCCCAATGTGCCCCATAACCCGCCCCATAGACCTCAATGGACCCCATCACCTGCCCCATAGACCTCAATGTGCCCCATAATGTGCCCCATAGCGCCCCATAACCTGCCCCATAGACCTCAATGGACCACATAACCTGCCCCATAGAGCCCAATGTGCCCCATAACCCACCCCATAGACCTCGATGGACCCCATAACCTGCCCCATAGACCTCAACGTGCCCCATAACCCGCCCCATAGACCTCGATGGACCCCATAACCTGCCCCATAGACCTCAATGTGCCCCATAATGTGCCCCATAGCGCCCCATAACCTGCCCCATAGACCCCCATGTGCCCCATAACCTGCCCCATAGACCTCACTGTGCCCCATATCCCGCCCCATAGACCTCACTGTGCCCCATAACCTGCCCCATAGACCCCCATGTGCCCCATAACCTGCCCCATAGACCTCACTGTGCCCCATATCCCGCCCCATAGACCTCACTGTGCCCCATAACCTGCCCCATAGACCCCCATGTGCCCCATAACCTGCCCCATAGACCTCACTGTGCCCCATATCCCGCCCCATAGACCTCACTGTGCCCCATAACCTGCCCCATAGATCTCAGTGGACCCCATAACCTGCTCCACAGAGCCCAATGTGCCCCATAACCCGCCCCATAGACCTCAATGGACCCCATAACCTGCCCCATAGACCTCAATGTGCCCCATAATGTGCCCCATAGCGCCCCTTAAGCTGCCCCATAGATCCCCATGTGCCACATAACCTGCCCCATAGACCTCAATGGGCCCCATAATGTGCCCCATAGCGCCCCTTAAGCTGCCCCATAGATCCCCATGTGCCACATAACCTGACCCATAGACCTCAATGTGCCCCATCACCTGCCCCATAGACATCAGTGTGCCCCATAACCTGCCCCATAGTCCTCAATGGGCCCCATCACCTGCCCCATAGACCCCAATGTGCCCCATAACCTGCCCCATAACCTGTCCCATAGACCCCAATGTGTCCCATAACCTGCCCCATAGACCCCAATGTCCCCATCACCTGCCCCTCAGAGCTCACTGTGCCCCATCACCTGCCCCATAGACCTCAATGTGCCCCATAACTTGTGGGTCTGCCCCATAGATCGCTCCCTCCCTGCCCTTCCTGACCCCGCAGCAGAACCAGCACTTTGGGGCCTCCCTGCGGCGCTTGGACAGCGTGGCCCAGGTGAGGTGTGGGGCAGCCCCATAGAATCAGTGGGGCGGGACGTGGGGCTGCCCCATAGATTCAATGGGTAGGGATGTGGGGCTGCCCCACTGATGCCATGGGTCTGCCCCATTGATCCCATGGGTCTGCCCCACTGATTCTATGGGGCTGCCCCACCAATTCCGTGGTTCTGCCCCACTGATCCTATGGGGCTGCCCCACCGATTCCATGTGTCTGCCCCACTGCTTCTATGGGTCTACCCCACTGATTCTATGGGTCTGCCCCACCGATTCTATGGGGCTGCCCCACTGACCCTATGTGGCTGCCCCACCGATTCTATGGGGCTGCCCTACTGATCCCATGGGTCTGCCCCACTGCTTCTATGGGTCTGCCCCACTGACCCTATGGGTCTGCCCCACTGATCCCACGGGTCTGCCCCACCGATTCTATGGAGCTGCCCCACTGACCCTAAGGGTCTGCCCCACTGATGCCATGGGTCTGCCCCACCGATTCTATGGGTCTGCCCCACTGACCCTATGGGGCTGCCCCACCGATTCTATGGGGCTGCCCCACCGATTCTGTGGGTCTGCCCCACTGACTCTATGGGTCTGCCCCACCGATCCCACGGGTCTGCCCCACCGATTCTATGGGTCTGCCCCACCGATTCTGTGGGGCTGCCCCACCGATCCCATGGGTCTGCCCCACCGATTCTATGGAGCTGCCCCACCGATCCTATGAGTCTGCCCCACTGATCCCACGGGTCTGCCCCACCGATTCTATGGGTCTGCCCCACTGATCCCATGGGTCTGCCCCACCGATTCTATGGGGCTGCCCCACTGACCCTATGTGGCTGCCCCACCGATTCTATGGGGCTGCCCTACTGATCCCACGGGTCTGCCCCACTGATGCTATGGGTCTTCCCACTGATCCCATGGGTCTACCCCACCGATCCTATGGAGCTGCCCCACTGAACCTATGGGTCTGCCCCACTGCTTCTATGGGTCTGCCCCACCGATTCTATGGAGCTGCCCCCACTGACCCTATGGGTCTGCCCCACCGATTCCATGGGTCTGCCCCACTGATTCTATGGGTCTGCCCCATCGATTCCGTGGTTCTGCCCCACTGATGCTATGGGTCTTCCCACTGATCCCATGGGTCTGCCCCACCGATTCTATGGGTCTGCCCCACTGCTTCTATGGGTCTATGCCACTGCTTCTATGGGTCTGCCCCACTGATCCCACGGGTCTACCCTGCTGATCCCACGGGTCTACCCTGCTGATCCCATGGGTCTGCCCCACCGATTCTATGGGTCTGCCCCACTGATCCTATGGAGCTGCCCCACTGACCCTATGGGTCTGCCCCACCTATCCCATGGGTCTGCCCCACCGATTCTATGGGTCTGCCCCACTGACCCTATGGGTCTGCCCCACCGATTCTATGGGTCTGCCCCACTGATTCTATGGGTCTGCCCCACTGATCCCACGGGTCTGCCCCACCGATTCTATGGGTCTGCCCCACTGATCCTATGGAGCTGCCCCACTGACCCTATGGGTCTGCCCCATCGATTCTATGGGTCTGCCCCACCGATTCCATGGGTCTGCCCCACCGATTCTATGGGGCTGCCCCACTGACCCTATGGGTCTGCCCCACCGATTCTATGGGGCTGCCCTACTGACCCTATGGGTCTGCCCCACCGATTCTATGGGGCTGCCCCACCGATTCTACGGGTCTGCCCCACTGATTCCATGGGTCTACCCCACTGATCCTATGGAGCTGCCCCACTGAACCTATGGGTCTGCCCCACCGATTCTATGGGGCTGCCCCCCAGGCGGCGGCGGCGCGGGGGGTGCCGCTGCTGATGGACGCGGAGCAGAGCTACCTGCAGGGGGCGCTGCGGCTCCTCACGCTCGCTCTGATTGGGCGGCACAACCGGGGGGCGGAGCCGCGCGTCTGGAGCACGGTGCAGGCCTACGTGCGCGTGCGTGAGGGGCGGGGCCGGGGGGCGGCGGGGGGGGGGGGGGCTAGGGGGGGCTATGGGGGGTCTATGGGGTGTCTATGGGGGGCTATGGGGGGGCTATGGGGGGGCTATGGGGTGTCTATGGGGGGCTATGGGGGGGCTATGGGGGGCTATGGGGTGTCTATGGGGGGCTATGGGGGGGCTATGGGGGGCTATGGGGTGTCTATGGGGGGCTATGGGGGGATATGGGGTGTCTATGGGGTGTTTATGGGGGGATATGGGGGGTCTATAGGGGCTATGGGGTGGCTACGGGGTGTCTGGGGGGGGCTATGGGGGTCTATGGGGGGCTATGGGTGTCTATGGGTGCTATGGGGAGGCTATGGGGAGGCTATGGGGGGCTATGGAGGGTCTATGGGGGTCTATGGGGTGTCTATGGGGGGCTATGGGGGGCTATGGGGGGCTATGGGGTGGCTATGGGGGGTCTATGGGGCGGTATGGGGGGTCTATGGGGGGGCTATGGGGGGCTATGGGGGTCTATGAGGGGCTATGGGGGGTTATGGGGTGTCTATGGGGGGCTATGGGGTGTTTATGGGGGGCTTTGGGGGGCTTTGGGGTGTCTGTGGGTGTCTATTGGGGTCTATGGCTGTCTATGGGGTGTTTATGGGGCGCTATGGGGGGCTATGGGGGTCTATGAGGGGCTATGGGGGGCTATGGGGTGTCTACAGGGGTCTATGGGGGGCTATGGGGGCTATGGGGGGTTATGGGGGGTCTATGGGGGGCTATGGGGGGTCTATTGGGGTCTATGGGTGTCTATGGGGTGGCTATGGGGGTCTATGGGTGTCTATGGGGGGCTATGGGGGCTATTGGGCGCTATGGGGCAGGTATGGGGGTCTATGGGGGGCTATGAGGGGCTATGGGGGGTTATGGGGGGTCTATAGGGAGTTATGGAGGGCTATGGGGAGGCTATGGGGGGTCTATGGGGGGCTATGGGGGGCTATGGGGGGCTATGGGGGGCTATGGGTGGATATGGGGGGTCTATGGGGTGGCTATGGGGGGCTATGGGTGTCTATGGGGGGCTATGGGGTGTCTATGGGGTGTCTATGGGGTGTCTATGGGTGTCTATGGGGCTCTATGGGGGTCTATGGGGGTCTATGGGGGTCTATGGAGTACCTATGGGACTAGGTGGGGTATCTATGGACCCATAGATGTGGGGCTGGAGGGGTTGCCTCAATGGGTCGCTATGGGGCTCTCTGGGTCGCTATGGGGTGTCTATGGGGCAGCCCCCCATTGGTGTCTCTATGGGGCAGGGGGCTGAGCAGGTGCTGGCCATGGAGGCCTCGTGGGCCCGGCGCTATGGGGCGCGCTATGGGGTGAAGCTGGTGCGAGGCGCGTACCTGGAGGAGGAGCGGCTCCGGGCCCACAAGTTGGGGGTCCCGGACCCCCTGCACCCCACGTTGGAGGCCACACACCGCAGGTGGGGCAATGGGGCGCTATGGGGTGTCTATGGGGCTCTATGGGTCTCTATGGGCTCTATGGGCTCTATGGGTCTCTGTGGGTCTCTATGGGTCCCTATGAGTCTCTATGGGGCTCTATGGGGCTCTATGGGTCTTTATGGTCTCTATGGGTTTCTATGGGTCTCTGTGGGTCTCTATGGGTCTCTATGGGCTCTATGGGTCTCTATGGGTCTCTATGGGTCTCTATTGTCCCTATGGGTCTCTATGAGTCTCTATGGTCTCTATGATCTCTATGGGTCTCTGTGGGTCTCTATGGGTCTCTATGGGTCTTTATGGGTCTGTATGGGTCTCTATGGGCTCTATGGGTCTCTATGGGCTCTATGGGTCTCTATGGTCTCTATGGGTCTCTATGGGTCTCTATGGGTCTCTGTGGGTCTCTATGGGTCTCTATGGTCTCTATGGGTCTCTATGGGTCTCTATGGGTCTCTATGGTCTCTATGGGTCTCTATGGTCTCTATGGGTCTCTATGGGGTCTCTATGGGTCTCTATGGGTCTTTATGGTCTCTATGGGTCTCTGTGGGTCTCTATGGGTCTCTATGGTCTCTATGGGTCTCTATGGTCTCTATGGGTCTCTATGGGTCTCTATGGGTCTCTATGGTCTCTATGGGTCTCTATGGTCTCTATGGGTCTCTATGGTCTCTATGGGTCTCTGTGGGTCTCTATGGGCCTCTATGGGTCTCACCCCACAGCTATGGGTCCTGCCTGGAGCTGGCGCTGTCATTGGTGGTTCAGGACCAGGCCCGGCTCATGGTGGCCACTCACAACGAGGCCTCGGTGCTGCAGGCGGCGCAGCGGTGGGTCTGCCCCACACGTGTGGGGCTATGAGGTGGCTATGGGGTGGCTCTGGGGTCTCTATGGGGTGGCTATGGGGGGCTATGGGGTGCGTATGGGTGCTATAGGGGTTGTTATGGGTCCTAGGAGGGGTTATTATGGGTCCTGCCCCATAAGTGTGGGTCCTGTAGGGGACGTTATGGGTCCTACGGGGGTATTATGGGGTTATTATGGGGGTTGTGGAGGGTGTTACAGTTACTATGGGGTTACTATGGGGTTATTATGGGGTGTTGGGGTTGCTATGGGGTTACTATGGGGTTGTTATGGGGTGCTACGGGTACTACGGGGTTACTATGGGGTTATTATGGGGTATTATAGTTACTACGTGGTGACTATGGGGTTACTACGGGTTTACTATGGGGTTCCTATGGGGTTATTATCGGGTATTATAGTTACTAGGGGGTTATTATGGGGTATTAGAGTTACTATGGATTTACTCCGGGGTTCCTATAGGGTTTTTATGGCTTATTATGGGGTGTTACGGTTACTATGGCGTTATTATGGGTTGTTATCGTTACTCCGGGGTTACTCCGGGGTTACTCCGGGGTTCCTATAGGGTTATTATGGCTTATTATGGGGTCTTGCGGTTACTATGAGGTTATTATGGGGTATTATGGTTACTACGGCGTTATTATGGGGTATTCTAGTTACTCCGAGGTTACTCCGGGGTTACTACGGATTTACTCCGGTGTTCCTATAGGGTTATTCTGAGTTATTATGGGGTGTTACGGTTAATCCGGGGTTATTATGGGTTATTAGCGTTACTCCGGGGTTACTCCGGGGTTCCTATCGGGTTATTATGGTTTATTATGGGTTATTATGGTTACTCCGGGGTTATTATGGGTTATTACCGTTACTCCGGGGTTACTCCGGGGTTCCTATGGGGTTATTCTGAGTTATTATGGGGTGTTACAGTTACTCCGGGGTTATTATGGGTTATTACCGTTACTTCGGGGTTACTACGGATTTGCTCCGGGGTTCCTATAGGGTTATTATGGATTATTATGGGGTGTTGCGGTTACTATGGGGTTATTATGGGGTATTATGGTTACTACGGCGTTATTATGGGTTATTAGCGTTACTCCGGGGTTACTCCGGGGTTACTCTGGAGTTCCTATGGGGTTATTCTGAGTTATTATGGGGTGTTGCGGTTACTCCGGGGTTATTATGGGTTATTACCGTTACTCCGGGGTTACTCCGGCGTTCCTATAGGTTTATTATGGGGTATTATGGTCACTCCGGGGTTCCTACGGATTTACTACGAGGTTCCTATAGGGTTATTATGGGCTGTTACTATGGGGTTATTATGGGTTCTTAGCGTTACTCCGGCGTTACTCCGGGGTTCCTATGGGGTTATTATGGTTTATTATGGGTTATTATGGTTACTCCGGGGTTATTATGGGTTATTAGCGTTACTCCGGGGTTACTCCGGGGTTACTCCGGGGTTCCTATAGGGTTATTATGATTTGTTATGGGTTGTTACGGTTACTCTGGGGTTATTATGGGTTATTACCGTTACTCCGGGGTTACTCCGGGGTTACTCCGGGGTCACTCCGCGGTTCCTATAGGGTTATTATGCTTTATTATGGGTTATTATGGTTACTCCGGGGTTATTATGTGTTATTACCGTTACTCCGGGGTTACTCCGGGGTTCTAAGGGGGGGCTCTTCTCCTGGTACGGGCAGCATGGAGGAGCTGGGCATCCCCCGCCGCGCCGGCGGCGTTTGCTTCGCTCAGCTCTACGGCATGTGCGACCACGTCTCCTTGGCGCTGGGTGAGCCCATGGGGCGGGGGGGGGGTGTGTGTGTGTGTGTGTGGGGGGGGTGTCTATGGGGCGGTGCGTGTGTGGTTTTTGGGGTGAAATGGTCTGTTTTTGGGGGGGGGGGGCAGGAGCGGCCGGTTTCGCCGCCTACAAGTCGGTGCCGGTGGGGCCGGCGCGGGAGGCGCTGCCGTACCTGGCGCGGCGGGCGCAGGAGCACCGCCAGGGGGCGCTGCGGGGCACGGCCCCCGAGCGCCGCCTCCTGGCCAAGGAGCTGCGCAGGAGGCTCCTGCCGTGGCGCTGAACGAGCCCCCCCCCCCCCCCCCCCCAAAATCGGCCCAAAATGGGCACGAAACGGGCACAGAACATACGGGGGGGATGGGGGGGACCTGGAAGAGGGGGAGATAGGCGCGAAAGAGGTGGAAATGGGGTGAAAATCGGCGCAAAAGCGCCTCGGAATGGGCGCGAATTGGCGGAAAAGAGCCCCGAATCGGGATGAAATAGCCCCAAATTAGCCAAAATAAGCCCAAAATCGGCATAAAATAGCCCCGAATCGGGACGAAATAGCCCCAAATCAATGCAAAATAGCCCAAAATCAGGATGAAATAGCCTCAAATCAGGACAAACCAGCCCCAAATTAGCCAAAATTAGCCCGAAATCGGCATGAAATAGCCCCGAATCAGGATGAAATAGCCCCAAATCGGGATGAAATAGCCCCAAATCGGTATAAAATAGCCCAAATCAGGAAGAAATAGCCCCAAATCGAGATGAAACAGCCCCAAATCAGGATGAAATAGCCCAAAATCGGTATAAAATAGCCCAAATCAGGAAGAAATAGCCCCAAATCGAGATGAAACAGCCCCAAATCAGGATGAAATAGCCCCAAATCGGTATAAAATAGCCCCGAATCAGGATGAAATAGTCCAATCAGGAAGAAATAGCCCAAATCAGGATGAAATAGCCCCAAATTAGCCAAAATTAGCCCCAAATCGGGACAAAATAGCCCCAAATCAGCCAAAATTAGCCCAAAATCAGCCAAAATTAGCCCAAAATCAGCCCCAGATCAGTGCAAAATAGCCCCAAATCAGGAAAAATAGACCCAAATCAAGACGAAATAGCCCCAAATCAGCCAAAATTAGCCCCAAATCAGCCCCAAATCAGGACGAAAGCCCCAAATTAGACAAAATTTGCCCAAATCATTCTAAAATAGCCCCAAATCATGACAACATAGCCCCAAATTAGCCAAAATTAGCCCCAAATCGGCACAAAACGCACTGATGGGATGGGGGGGACCTGAAAGAAGGGGAAATAGACCCAAAATAGGTCAAAATCGGCCCCATTGACACCCCCAAGCCCCCCCATTGACCCCTCAAACCCCCTTGAGACCCCCCCAAACGCCCCCATTGACCCCCCAACCCCATTGAGAGCCCCCTAAGTCCCCCCCAAACCCCCTCTTTGACCCTCAAAACCCTCTTTTACCCCCCAAAACCCCCTTTAGACCCCCCCGAAACCGCCTTTTACCCCCCCCAAACCCCTTTGAGACCTCCCAAGCGCCCCCATTGACCCCCCAAACCACCTTGAGACCCCCCAAAACCCCCTCTTTGACCCTCAAACCCCTCTTTTACCCCCCCAAAACCCCACTTTATACTCCCCCGAAACCCCCTTTAGACCCCCCAAAACCCCCTATAGACCCCCAAACCACCTTTTAGCCCCCCAAACCACCTTGAGACCCCCCTCAAGCACCCCCATTGACCCCCAAACCACCTTGAAACCCCCCAAACCCCCTTTTTGACCCTCAAAACCCCCTTTTACCTCCCAAAACCCCACTTTTACCCCCAAAACCCCCACTTTTACCCCCCAAACCCCCTTTAGACCCCAACCCCCCTTTTTGCCCTACTTTTACCCTCCCCAAAACCCCACTTTTACCCCCAAAACCCCTTTTAGACTCCCCCAAACACCCTTTTTGCCCCCTTTTTGCCCCCTCTTGACCCCCCCCCAATAAACCCCTTTTGACCCCCCATGTCCATTGACTTCGGGGGGGGGGGGGGGGGCGTCGCTGCGCAAAATGGCCGCCGGGAAGCGAAATGGCGGGAAAGCGCGAGGGGAGGGGGCGTGGCCATGGCGGGAGGGGGCGTGGCCACCGATGAAGGGGCGTGGCCTCATGGGAAGGGGCGTTTCCAAGGCGGGAGGGGCGCGGCCACAGATGAGGGGAGTGGCCACAGGGGAGGGGGAGTGGCCACGGCGGGGCGGGGGGCGTGTCCCCTCTCAGCCAATCAGCGCAAAGGGGAAGGCGCTGGGTGGGGAGTGGGGGGGGGGAGGCTGTTGCCGTAGCAACGGAGTGGCGCATGCGCGCTGCTGCCCCGCCCATCCCGTAACATGGCGGCGGGGATGTGGGCGTGGCTTGTCGGCGTCACGTGGTGCGCTCCGGACCAATCGCGTTGCAGAACCGGGATAAGGGAAAGGGGAGGGTGGATTAACGGGAGGGTGGGGGGGAGTGGGCGTGGCTTGCCTGCATCACGTGGTGCTCTCCGGACCAATCGCGTTGCAGAACCGGGATGAGGGCAAGGGAAGGTGGGGGGGGGAAGAGGAGGAGGAGGAGGCGGCGGCCATTTTGTGCGCGCGGGAAGCGGCGGGCGCGGGAAAAGCGTCCTCGCGCCGGGGCTCCGGCCAATCAGCGCCCGGCGCGGGGCGCGCGGGCGCGCGCGCGCGCGCGCGGGCGGGAAAAAGCGGGGTGGCGCGTTGGGGCGCGGGCGCGCCAAAATACCCGCCCCCCCCCCCCCCCCCTTTCCCGCGCTGCCGAGAGCGCGCGCGCGCGCGCGCCCCGCGCTTAAAGCCCCGCCCCCTCCTCCTCCTCCTCCTCCCTCCTTCCCCCCCCCCCCCCCTTCTTTTTTTCCCGCGCTCGGCCCCGCCCCCAAGCGCGAGATGGAGCCCGGGTGGGAACGGTTCGTGCTGCAGGTACCGGGGTTATGGGGCGCTGTGGGGCGCTATGGGGGGAATGGGGGCTATGGGGGGCTATGGGGCAATGGGGGGGATAGGGGGGAATGGGGGTATGGGGGGAAATGGGAGGGAATGGGGGGAATGGGGGTAATGCGGGGCTATGGGGCAGTGGGGGCTATGGGGGGCAATGGGGGGCAATGGGGGGAATGGGGCTATGGGGGGGAATGGGGGCAATGGGCCCGTTGGGGCCACTGGTGCTTATGGGTGCAATGGGCCCATTGGGGTCAGTGGGGCCACTGGTGCTTGTGGGGGCACCGGGCCCATTGGGGTCAGTGGGGCCACTGGTGTCAGTGGGGCACTGGCGCTTATGGGTGCAATGGGCCCATTGGGGGCACTGGTGTCTGTGGGGCCACTGGCCCTTACGGGTGCAATCAATGGGTCACTGGTGCTTATGGGTGCAATGGCCCATTGGGACCAGTGGGGCCACTGGTGCTTATGGGTCACTGGTGTCAGTGGGGCTATAGGTGGCACTGGGTGCAATGGGCCCATTGGGGCCACTGGTGTCTATGGGGCCGCTGGTGCTTATGGGGCCACTGGTGTCAGTGGGTCACTGGTGTCAATGGGTCACTGGTGTCAGTGGGGCCACTGGGGGCAGTGGGGCTATAGGTGGCACTGGGTGCAATGGGCCCATTGGGGGCACTGGTGTCAGTGGGTCACTGGTGCTTATGGGTGCAATGGGCCCGTTGGTGGCACTGGTGACACTGGTGTCAATGGGGCTATAGGTGGCACTGGGTGCAATGGGCCCGTTGGTGGCACTGGTGACACTGGTATCAGTGGGGCCACTGGTGCTTATGGGGCCACTGGTGCTTATGGGTGCAACGGGCCCATTGGGGACACTGGTGGCAATGGGGCCACTGGGGGCAATGGGGCTATAGGTGGCACTGGGTGCTATGGGCCCATTGGGGCCACTGGTGTCTATGGGGCCACTGGTGCTTATGGGGCCACTGGCCCTTATGGGTGCAATGGGCCCATTGGTGTCAGTGGGTGCAAGGGGGCCACTGGTGTCAATGGGGCCACTGGTGCTTATGGGTGCAACGGGCCCATTGGGGACACTGGTGGCAATGGGGCCACTGGGGGCAATGGAGGCCATGGGTGGCACTGGGTGCAATGGGCCCATTGGTGGCACTGGTGACACTGGTGTCAATGGGGCCACTGGTGCTTATGGGGCCACTGGTGCTTATGGGTGCAATGGGCCCATTGGGGACACTGGTGTCAGTGGGGCTCTGCTGTCAGTGGGGCACTGGTGGCACTGGGGGCACTGGTGCTTATGGGGCCACTTGTGTCAATGGGGCCATTGGTGCTTATGGGTGCAATGGGCCCATTGGGGACACTGGTGTCAATGGGGGCACTGGGGGCAAAGGGGGCCATGGGTGCCACTGGGTGTAATGGGCCCATTGGGGGCACTGGTGACACTGGTGTCAATGGGGCCACTGGTGCTTATGGGTGCAATGGGCCCATTGGGGCCACTGGTGTCAATGGGCCACTGGTGCTTATGGGGCCACTGGCCCTTATGGGTGCAATGCGCCCATTGGGTTCAGTGGGGCCACTGGTGTCAGTGGGGCTATAGGTGGCACTGGGTGCAATGGGCCCATTGGGGGCACTGGTGGCACTGGTGCTTATGGGGCCACTGGTGCTTATGGGTGCAATGGGCCCATTGGGGCCACTGGTGTCAATGGGGCTCTGCTGTCAGTGGGGCACTGGTGGCACTGGGTGCAATGGGCCCATTGATGATATTGGTGCTTATGGGGACACTGGCCCTTATGGGTGCAATGCGCCCATTGGTGTCAATGGGGCCACTGGGGGCAATGGGCCCATTGGGGGCACTGGTGACACTGGTGTCTATGGGGCCACTGGTGCTTATGGGGCCACTGGTGCTTATGGGTGCAGTGGGCCCATTGGGGCCTCCGCTGTCTATGGGGCCACCGCTGTCTATGGGGCCACTGGTGCTTATGGGGTCACTGGTGCTTGTGGGTGCAATGGGCCCAGTGGGGACACTGGTGGCAATGGGGCCACTGGGGGCAAAGGGGGCCATGGGTGACACTGGTGTCAATGGGTCACTGGTGCTTATGGCTGCAGTGGGCCCAGTGGTGGCACTGGTGTCAATGGGGCCACTGGTGTCTGTGGGGCCACTGGTGCTTATGGGTGCAGTGGGCCCATTGCGGCCAGTGGTGCTTATGGGTGCAACGGGCCCATTGGTGCCAATGGGGCCACTGGTGCTTGTGGGGCCACTGGTGTCAATGGGTCACTGGGGGCACTGGGTGCAATGGGCCCATTGCTGATATTGGTGCTTATGGGGACATCGGCCCATTGGTGCCACTGGTGTCAATGGGTCACTGGTGTCAATTGGGCCACCGGTGCTTATGGGTGCAATGGGCCCATTGGGGCCACTGGTGTCAGTGGGTCACTGGTGTCAATGGGTCACTGGTGCTTATGGGGCCACTGGCCCTTATGGGTGCAATGCGCCTATTGCTGTCAATGGGGCCACTGGTGTCAATGGGGCCACTGGTGCTTATGGGTGCAATGGGCCCATTGGGGACACTGGTGTCAATGGGGGCACTGGGGGCAAAGGGGGCCATGGGTGGCACTGGGTGCAATGGGGCCATTGGTGCCACTGGTGCTTATGGGGCCACTGGTGTCAATGGGGCCAGTGGTGCCTATGGGTGCAATGGGCCCATTGGGGTCACTGGTATCAGTGGGGCTATAGGTGGCACTGGGTGCAATGGGCCCGTTGGTGGCACTGGTGACACTGGTGTCAATGGGGCCACTGGTGTCAATGGGGCCACTGGTGTCAATGGGTGACTGGTGTCAATGGGTCACTGGTGCTTATGGGGCCACTGGCCCTTATGGGTGCAATGCGCCCATTGGGGTCAATGGGGCCACTGGGGGCACTGGGGTCACTGGTGTCAGTGGGGCTATAGGTGGCACTGATGACACTGGGGGCAATGGGGCCACTGGTGCTTATGGGTGCTATGGGCCCATTGGGGCCACCGGTGTCTATGGGGCCACTGGTGTCACTGGTGTCCTTATACTGGTGACACAGGTTGAACTGGGGTCCCTATACCCGTGTTACTGGTGTCACTGGTGTCCCTATAGATACGTTACTGGTGTCAGTGGTGTCACTGGTGTCTCTATACTGGTGTTACTGGTGTGAATGGTGTCCCCGTACCCATGTTACTGGTGTCACTGGTGTCACTGGTGTCCCCATACCCATGTTACTGGTGTCACTGGTGTCACTGGTGTCCCCATACCCATGTTACTGGTGTTACTGGTGTGAATGGTGTCCCCGTACCCATGTTACTGGTGTCACTGGTGTCACTGGTGTCCCCATACCCATGTTACTGGTTTCACTGGTGTCACTGGTGTCTCTATACTGGTGTTACTGGTGTGAATGGTGTCGCCATACCCATGTCACTGGTGTCACTGGTGTCTCTATACTGGTGTCACTGGTGTCACTGGTGTCGCCATACCCATGTTACTGGTGTCACTGGTGTCACTGGTGTCGCCATACCCATGTTACTGGTGTCACTGGTGACACTGGTGTCCCTATACCCGTGACACTGGTGTCACTGGTGTCTCCATACTGGTGTCCCCAGTGCCCCCATACCCATGTTACTGGTGTCACTGGTGTCTTTATTGGTTTCTATTGGTCTAAGTAGTGTCTCTATTGATCTCTATTGATCTTTACTGGTCCGTACTGGTCCCTACTGGTGTAACTGGTGTCTCTATTGGCCTCTATTGGTCTCTATTGGTCTCTGTTGGTCTTTATTGGTCTTTATTGATCTCTATTGGGCTCTATTGATCTCTATTGGTCTCTATTGGTCTCTATTGGTCTCTATTGATCTCTGTTGGTGTCTGTTGGTCTCTATTGATCTCTATTGGGCTCTATTGATCTCTATTGGTCTCTATTGGTCTCTATTGGCCTCTATTGATCTCTATTGGTCTCTATTGATCTCTATTGGTCTCTATTGGTCTCTATTGGTCTCTATTGCCCTCTATTGCCCTCTATTGGCCTCTATTGATCTCTATTGATCTCTGTTGGTCTCTATTGGCCTCTATTGTCCTCTATTGATCTTTATTGGTCTCTATTGGTTTCTATTGGCCTCTATTGATCTCTATTGATCCCTATTGATCTCTATTGATCCCTATTGGTCTCTATTGGTCTCTATTGATCCTTATTGATCGCTATTGATCTCTATTGATCCCTGCCGGTCCCTGCTGGCGTAACTGGTGTCTCTATTGATCGCTATTGCCCTCTATTGGTCCCTATTGCCCTCTATTGATCCCTATTGATCCCTATCGATCTCTATTGATCTCTATTGATCTCTATTGATTCCTATTGATCCCTATTGATCTCTATTGATCTCTATTGATTTCTATTGCCCTCTATTGATCCCTATTGCCCTCTATTGATCCCTATTGATCCCTATCGATCTCTATTGATCTCTATTGATCTCTATTGATTCCTATTGCCCTCTATTGATCCCTATTGCCCTCTATTGATCCCTATCGATCTCTATTGATCTCTATTGATCCCTATTGATCCCTATTGATCCCTATTGATCTCTATTGATCTCTATTGATCCTTATTGCCCTCTATTGATCCCTATTGATCTCTGTTGATTTCTATTGATTCCTATTGATCTCTATTGATCCCTATTGCTCCCTATTGCTCCCTATTGATCCCTGTTGATCCCTCCTGGCGTAACTGGTGTCTCCCCCCCACAGGCCCCCCCCGCCGCCTCGGACCCGCTGCCGGTGGATCTCCTCCCCGTGCTGAGCCCCGAGCCCGGCGCCCCCCCCGCGCCCCCCGGCGCCCCCAGCACCGTGGACGCGGCCGCCTTGAAACCTCCGGCCCCAGAGCTGGGTCCTCCGGCACCCCCTAACCCAGCCCCCCCCCCCAACCCCCCCCAACAACTCCCACCCCCACCCCCCCCACCCCCCCCATCATCAACCCCCCGTAAAGCCAAGAGCAAAGGGCCCTACATCTGCTCCTTGTGCTCCAAGGAGTTCAAGAACGGCTACAACCTCCGGCGCCACGAAGCCATCCACAGCGGCCCCAAAGCCACCCGGCCCCACGGCGCCGCCATGAAGATGCCCACCATGGTGCCCATCAGCCTTTTGAGCGTCGCCGGCTTGAGCGGGGACGCCGTGGGGGGGACGACCCCATCTTCATCCTCCTCCTCTTCCTCTTCATCATCGTCGCCCCAAAGCGGAGGGGTCCCCAAAAGGCCTCGCAAGAGCCACGCGTGCGAGATGTGCGGCAAAGGCTTTCGGGATGTCTATCACCTCAAGAGGCACCAGTTGTCCCATTCGGATGAGAAGCCCCACCAGTGCCCCGTGTGCCAACAGCGCTTCAAGCGCAAGGACAGGATGAGCTCGCACGTGCGCTCGCACGACGGCGCCGTCCACAAGCCCTACGGGTGCAGTCACTGCGGGAAGAGCTTCTCCAGGTGGGGGGGGAATGGGGGAATGGGGGGGTTTAATGGGGGTTTGGGGGGTTTTGAGGGGGTTTTGGGGGGGTTTGGGGTCATAAAGTAACATTGGGAGTCAATGGTTGGTGATGGTGGGTTATGGAGTTCCACCATGGTGGTGGTCAGTGATGATATTGGGGATCAATGGGGATGATAATGGGGGTCAGTGGGGGGTTTTGGGGGAGTTTAGTGGATTATAAGCAGGGTTTGGGGGGGTTTTGAGGGGGTTTTGGGGGGTTTTGGGGGGTTTTGGGGGGGTTTGGGGTCATAAAGTAACATTGGGAGTCAATGGTTGGTGATGGTGGGTTATGGAGTTCCACCATGGGGGTGGTCAGTGATGATATTGGGGGTCAATGGGGGTGATAATGGGGGTCAATGGGAGGGTTTGGGGGGGTTTTGGGGGGTTTCAGGGTCATAGAGTGCCATTGGGAGTCAATGGAGTCAATGGTTGGTGATGGTGGGTTATGGAGTTCCACCATGGTGGTGGTCAGTGATGGGATTTGGGGTCAATGGGGGTCAGTGGGGTGGTTTGGGGGGGTTTTGGGGGGTTTGGGGTCATAAAGTAACATTGGGAGTCAATGGTTGGTGATGGTGGGTTATGGAGTTCCACCATGGTGGTGGTCATAGATGATATTGGGGGTCAATGGGGGTGATAATGGGGGTCAATGGGGGGGTTTGGGGGGGTTTTGGGGGGTTTCAGGGTCATAGAGTGCCATTGGGAGTCAATGGAGTCAATGGTTGGTGATGGTGGGTTATGGAGTTCCACCATGGTGGTGGTCAGTGATGGGATTTGGGGTCAATGGGGGTGGTAGTGGGGGTCAATGGTGGGGTTTGGGGGGGTTTTGGGGGGGTTCAGGGTCATAAAGTAACATAGGGAGTCAATGGTTGGTGATGGTGGGTTATGGAGTTCCACCATGGTGGTGGTCAGTGATGATATTGGGGGTCAATGGGGGTGATAATGGGGGTCAATGGGGGGGTTTGGGGGGGTTTTGGGGGGTTTCGGGGTCATAGAGTGCCATTGGGGGTCAATGGAGTCAATGGTTGGTGATGGTGGGTTATGGAGTTCCACCATGGTGGTGGTCAGTGATGATATTGGGGGTCAATGGGGGTGGTAATGGTGGTCAATGGGGGGGTTTGGGGGGGTTTTGGGGGGGTTCAGGGTCATAAAGTAGCATAGGGAGTCAATGGTTGGTGATGGTGGGTTATGGAGTTCCACCATGGGGGTGGTCAGTGATGATATTGGGGGTCAATGGGGGTGGTAATGGTGGTCAATGGGGGGTTTGGGGGGGTTTTGGGGGGGTTCAGGGTCATAAAGTAACATAGGGAGTCAATGGTTGGTGATGGTGGGTTATGGAGTCCCACCATGGTGGTGGTTAGTGATGGGATTTGGGGTCAATGGGGGTGGTAGTGGGGGTCAATTGGGTGGTTTGGGGGGGTTTTGGGGGGTTTCGGGGTCATAGAGTGCCATTGGGGGTCAATGGAGTCAATGGTTGGTGATGGTGGGTTATGGAGTTCCACCATGGTGGTGGTCAATGGAGATGCTAGAGGTCAATGGGATGATAATGGTGGTCAATGGGGGGGGTTTTGGGGGGGTTTGGGGTCATAAAGTAACATAGGGAGTCAATGGTTGGCGATGGTGGGTTATGGAGTTCCACCATGGTGGTGGGTCAGTGGTGGGATTGATGATATTGGGGGTCAATGGGGGTGATCATGGTGGGTTATGGGGGGATTGGGGGTCAATGGAGATGATAGCGATGGGTTGTGGTGCCATGGGGAGTCAATGGGGACCTCGGTGGGTCATGGGGGGACACGTGGGTTATGGGGTCCCACCATGGTGGTGGTCAATGGAGATGCTGGGGGTCAATGGAGACCTGGTCATGGTGATATTGGGGGTCAAAGGGGGTGATCATGGGGGTCAATGGGGGGGGTTTGGGGTCCTAGGGGGCCATTGGGGGTCAATGGAGTCAATGGTGGGTCATGGAGTCCCCCCATGGTGGTGGGTCAATGGGGATGATACTGATGGGTTCGGGTGCCATTGGGGTCAGTGGGGCCCTTGGGGGTCAATGGGGCCCTTGGTTGGTCAATGGGGACCTTGGTTGGTCAATGGGGCCCTTGGTTGGTCAAAGGGAACCTTGGTTGGTCAGTGGGGCCCTTGGTTGGTCAATGGGGCTGTTGATTGGTCAATGGGGCCCTTGGGGGTCAATGGGGCCCTTGGTTGGTCAGTGGGGCCCTGGTTGGTCAGTGGGGCCCTTGGGGGTCAATGGGGCCCTTGGGGGTCAATGGAGCCCTTGGTTGGTCAATGGGGCCCTTGGGGGTCAATGGGGCCGTGGTTGGTCAATGGGGCCCTGGTTGGTCAATGGGGCCCTGGTTGGTCAATGAGGCCCTTGGGGGTCAATGGGGCTCTTGGGGGTCAATGGGGCCCTTGGGGGTCAATGGGGCCCTTGGTTGGTCAATGGGGCTGTTGATTGGTCAATGGGGCCCTTGGGGGTCAATGGGGCTGTTGATTGGTCAATGGGGCCCTTGGGGGTCAATGGGGCCTTGGTTGGTCAGTGGGGCCCTTGGTTGGTCAATGGGGCCCTTGGGGGTCAATGGGGCCCTTGGTTGGTCAATGGGGCCCTTGGGGGTCAATGGGGCCCTTGGTTGGTCAATGGGGCCCTTGGGGGTCAATGGGGCTCTTGGTTGGTCAATGGGGCTCTTGGTTGGTCAATGGGGCCCTGGTTGGTCAATGGGGCCCTTGGTTGGTCAATGGGGCCCTTGGTTGGTCAATGGGGTCCTTGGTTGGTCAATGGGACTGTTGATTGGTCAATGGGGCTCTTGGGGGTCAATGGGGCCCTGGTTGGTCAATGGGGCTGTTGATTGGTCAATGGGGCCCTTGGGGGTCAATGGGGCTGTTGATTGGTCAATGGGGCCCTTGGGGGTCAATGGGGCTGTTGATTGGTCAATGGGGCCCTGGTTGGTCAATGGGGCCCTTGGGGGTCAATGGGGCCCTTGGTTGGTCAATGGGGTCCTTGGTTGGTCAATGGGACTGTTGATTGGTCAATGGGGCTGTTGATTGGTCAATGGGGCCCTTGGGGGTCAATGGGGCTGTTGATTGGTCAATGGGGCCCTGGTTGGTCAATGGGGCCCTGGTTGGTCAATGGGGCCCTTGGGGGTCAATGGGGCCCTTGGTTGGTCAATGGGGTCCTTGGTTGGTCAATGGGACTGTTGATTGGTCAATGGGGCTCTTGGGGGTCAATGGGGCCCTGGTTGGTCAATGGGGCTGTTGATTGGTCAATGAGGCCCTTGGGGGTCAATGGGGCTCTTGGGGGTCAATGGGGCCCTTGGTTGGTCAATGGGGCCCTTGGTTGGTCAATGGGGCTGTTGATTGGTCAATGGGGCCCTTGTGGGTCAATGGGGCTGTTGATTGGTCAATGGGGCCCTTGGGGGTCAATGGGGCCCTTGGTTGGTCAATGGGGCCCTTGGTTGGTCAATGGGGCCCTTGGGGGTCAATGATTGGTCCATGGGACGATGACGTCATCGCGGCGGCCATGTTTCCTGCCCAGGCCCGACCACCTCAACAGCCACGTGCGGCAGGTTCACTCCACCGAGAGGCCCTTCAAGTGCGAGGTGAGACCCATAGATCCGACCCATAGGCCCCAGTGACCCATAGATCCGACCCATAGAGTGACCCATAGACCCCAGTGACCCATAGATCTGACCCATAGACACCAGTGACCCATAGATCTGAGCCATAGACCCCAGTGACCCATAGACCTGACCCATAGAGTGACCCATAGACCCCAGTGACCCATAGATCCGACCCATAGACCCCAGTGACCCATAGATCTGAGCCATAGAGTTACCCATAGAGTGACCCAGAGACCCCAGTGACCCATAGGGTGACCCATAGATTGACCTATAGCCCCATAACCTGCCCCATAACCCACCCAATAGGCACCCATACCCCACCCCATAGCACCACATATCCCCCTAACCCCACCCCATAGACACCCATTTCCCCCCCATAGACACCCCATATCCCCATCCCCAGCCCCATAGACACCCCACAGCGCCCCATAACCCGCTGTGCCGTGGGGCAGACGTGCTCGGCCGCCTTCGCCACAGGGGACCGGCTGCCCCATCCCCCCCCATATCCCCCCTTATCCCCCCATATCCCCATCCCCCACCCCATAGACACCCAATAGCTCCATCCCCATCCCCATAGAGCCCCATAGACCCATCCCCAGCCCCACAGCGCCCCATAACCCACTGTGCCGTGGGGCAGACGTGCTCGGCCGCCTTCGCCACGCGGGACCGGCTGCCCCACCCCCCCCCATATCCCCATAACCCCACCCCACAGAGCCCCATAGACACCCCATAGTGCCCCATAGCGCCCCACAGCGCCCCATAACCTGTGTGCCGTGGGGCAGACGTGCTCGGCCGCCTTCGCCACGCGGGACCGGCTGCCCCATCCCCCCCCATATCCCCCCCTTATCCCCCCCATATCCCCATCCCCCACCCCATAGAGCCCCATAGCCCCATCCCCAGCCCCATAGCCCACTCCATAGCGCCCCATAGCCCCATAACCCCACCCCATATCCCCATCCCCCACCCCTTAGACACCCATTTCCCCCCCATATCCCCATAACCCCACCCCATAGACACCCCATACCCCCATCCCCAGCCCCATAGACACCCCATAGCGCCCCATAGCGCCCCACAGCGCCCCATAACCGCTGTGCCGTGGGGCAGACGTGCTCGGCTGCCTTCGCCACGTGGGACCGGCTGCCCCATCCCCCCCCATATCCCCCCTTATCCCCCCATATCCCCATCCCCCACCCCATATTCCCCCATATCCCCATAACCCCACCCCATAGCGCCCCCTAGCGCCCCATAGACACTCCATAACCCACCCCATATCCCCATAACCCACCCCATAGAGCCCCATATCCCTATAACCCCACCCCATAGACACCCCCTAGCGCCCCACAGCGCCCCATAACCGCTGTGCCGTGGGGCAGACGTGCTCGGCCGCCTTCACCACGCGGGACCGGCTGCCCCATCCCCCCCCATATCCCCATAACCCCACCCCACAGAGCCCCATAGACACCCCATAGCGCCCCATAGCGCCCCATAGACACTCCATAACCCACCCCATATCCCCATAACCCACCCCATAGAGCCCCATATCCCTATAACCCCACCCCATAGACACCCCCTAGCGCCCCATAGCGCCCCATAACTGCTGTGCCGTGGGGCAGACGTGCTCGGCCGCCTTCGCCACGCGGGACCGGCTGCGGGCGCACTCGCTGCGGCACGAGGGGAAGGGGCCGTGCCCCGTCTGCGGGAAGCTGCTGAGCCCGGCCCACGTCAGCGACCACCTCAAGGGCCACGACCCCCGCCCCACAGCGCCCCCCTGCGGCCTCTGCGACAAAGGTGCGGCCGATGTGGGGCGGATGTGGGGCGCTATGGGGCGGCTATGGGGTGCTATGGGGGGGATATGGGGGGGGTTATGGGGTGCTATGGGGGGGATATGGGGGGATATGGGGGGGATATGGGGTGGATATGGGGCGCTATGGGGTGGCTATGGGGTGCTATGGGGTGGCTATGGGGTGCTATGGGGGGATATGGGGGGATATGGGGGGGATATGGGGGGGATATGGGGCGCTGTGGGGCGCTATGGGGTGGCTATGGGGCGCTGTGGGGGAGATATGGGGTGGATATGGGGCACTGTGGGGCGGATATGGGGTGGATATGGGGGGGTATGGGGGGGATATGGGGGGTTATGGGGGGGAATATGGGGTGGATATAGAGGGATATGGGGGGATATGGGGGGGATATGGGGGGTTATCAGGGGGTATGGGGGGTATGGGGGGATATGGGGGGATATGGGGGGGATATGGGGTGGATATGGGGCGCTGTGGGGCTGGGGATGGGTCTGTGGGGCTCTATGGGGTGGGGTTATGGGGATATGGGAGGGATATGGGGGGATATGGGGCACTATGGGGGGATATGGGGCACTATGGGGCACTATGGGGTGCTATGGGGGGGATATGGGGTGGATATGGGGCACTGTGGGGCGGATATGGGGCAGCTATGGGGCACTATGGGGGAGATATGGAGCGGATATGGGGGGATATGGGGGGGATATGGGGTGGATATGGGGCGCTGTGGGGCTGGGGATGGGTCTATGGGGCTTTATGGGGTGGGGTTATGGGGATATGGGGTGGATATGGGGGGGATATGGGGGATATGGGGTGGATATGGAGCAGATATGGGGGGATATGGGGTGGATATGGAGCAGATATGGGGGGATATGGGGGGGATATGGGGTGGATATGGGGCGCTGTGGGGCGCTGTGGGGCAGATATGTGGCTGGGGATGGCTCTATGGGGCTCTATGGGGCGGGGTTATGGGGTTATAGGGTGGATATGGGGCACTATGGAGGGATATGGGGGGATATGGGATGGATATGGGGGGTTATGGGGTGGATATAGAGGGATATGGGGGGTTATGGGGTACTATGGGGGGGATATGGGGGGATATGGGGGGGATATGGGGCGCTGTGGGGCGGCTGTGGGGCGCTATGGGGGAGATATGGAGCGGATATGGGGGGATATGGGGGGATATGGGGTGGATATGGGGCGCTATGGGGTGGCTATGGGGTGCTATGGGGTGGATATGGGGGGATATGGGGGGATATGGGGGGGATATGGGGCGCTGTGGGGCGGCTGTGGGGCGCTGTGGGGGAGATATGGAGCGGATATGGGGGGATATGGGGGGGATATGGGGCACTGTGGGGGAGATATGGGGTGGATATGGGGGGGTATGGGGGGATATGGGGGGTTATCAGGGGGTATGGGGGGATATGGGGGGGAATATGGGGTGGATATAGAGGGATATGGGGGGATATGGGGGGGATATGGGGTGGATATGGGGCACTATGGGGGGATATGGGGCACTATGGGGCACTATGGGGTGCTATGGGGGGATATGGGGTGGATATGGGGCACTGTGGGGCGCTGTGGGGCGGATATGGGGCGCTATGGGGGAGATATGGAGCGGATATGGGGGGATATGGGGGGATATGGGGTGGATATGGGGCGCTGTGGGGCTGGGGATGGGTCTATGGGGCTCTATGGGGTGGGGTTATGGGGATATGGGGGGGGTATGGGGAGGATATGGGGGATATGGGGTGGATATGGGGGGGTATGGGGTGGATATGGGGCGATATGGGGTGGATATGGGGGGATATGGGGGATATGGGGGGATATGGGGGGATATGGGGGGATATCGGGGGATATGGGGCGCTATGGGGCGGATATGGGGCTGGGGATGGGTCTATGGGGCTCTATGGGGTGGAGTTGTGGGGATATGGGGGGGATATGGGGTGGATATGGGGGGATATGTGGGGGGATATGGGGTGGATATGGGGGGATATGGGGGGGTATGGGGGATATGGGGGGATATGGGGGCTTATGGGGAGATATGGGGGGGATATCGGGTGGATATGGGGGGATATGGGGGGATATGGGGGGATATGGGGTGGATATGGGGCACTATGGAGGGATATGGGGGGATATGGGATGGATATGGGGGGTTATGGGGTGGATATAGAGGGATATGGGGGGTTATGGGGTACTATGGGAGGGATATGGGGGGATATGGGATGGATAGGGGGGTTATGGGGTGGATATAGAGGGATATGGGGGGTTATGGGGTACTATGGGGGGGATATGGGGGGATATTGGGGGATATGGGGGGATATGGGGCACTATGGGGGGATATGGAGCGGATATGGGGGGATATGGGGGGTTATGGGGGGATATGGGGGGATATGGGGGATATGGGGGGATATCGGGGGATATGGGGCGCTATGGGGCGGATATGGGGCTGGGGATGGGTCTATGGGGCTCTATGGGGTGGAGTTGTGGGGATATGGGGGGATATGGGGGGGGATATGGGGGGGTATGGGGGATATGGGGGATATGGGGGCTTATGGGGAGATATGGGGGGGATATGGGGGGATATGGGGCGCTATGGGGTGTCTAGTGGGGCACTATGGGACACTGTGGGGGGATATGGGGGGATATGGGGTGGATATAGAGGGATATGGGGGGGTTATGGGGGGATATGGGGCGCTAGGGGGTGGATATGGGGCACTATGGGGAGCTATAGGGGGGTATGGGGTGGATATGGGGGGATATGGTGTCTTTGGGGTGGATATGGGTAGATGGGGGTCTATGGGGGTCTATGGGGGGCTATGGGGGGCTATGGGGTGGATATGGGGGGATATGGGGGGTCTATGGGGCAGATATGGGGGGATATGGGAGGCTATGGGGTGGATATGGGTGTCTATGGGGGGCTATGGGGCTCAATGGGGGCTCAGTGGGGGGATATGGGGGCCTATGGGTGTCTATGGGGGGGGTGTCTATGGGGGTGTCACTTATGGGTCGCTGTGGGGTGACCCCGTGCCCCTGCCCCCCAGGTGCGGGGGGTGAGCCCTGCCCCATGGCGGCCCCAGGCCCGCCCCCCCCCGCCGTGGCCGTGCTGCCCATGGAGGGCGCCCCCCAGCCCTGGTGAGGGGCTGCTCCTGCCCCACGGATCTATGGGGCGCCCCATAGAGCCCAATGGACATGGGGAGAGCCCCACGGCACCAGTGAGCCCCATAGGTCTATGGGGCACCCTCTAGTGAAGGAGAAGCCCCTTAGATCTGTGGGGTGCCCCATAGCGAAGGACCCCCCCCCCCCCCCCCAGCGGATCTATGGGGCACCCCACATCAACACTGAGCCCCATGGACGTGGAGAGAGCCCCATAGCGACGATGAGCCCCATAGATCTATGGGGCACCCCGAAGTGAAGGAGACCCCGATGGATATGGGGAGAACCCCATAGCAACGACGCGCCCCATAGATCTATGGGGTGACCTATATAGCGAAGGAGACCCCCCAATAGGTCTGTGGGGCACCCCACAGCGCCACAGAGACCCATAGATATGGAGAGAGCCCCATAGCAACGATGAGCCCCATAGATCTATGGGGCACCCTGTAGCAAAGGAGACCCCCCAATGGATCTATGGGGCAGTCTATAGTGAAGGAGACGCCTATGGATATGGGGAGAGCCCCATAGCAACGATGAGCCCCACAGATCTATGGGGCGCCCCATAGCGAAGGAGACCCCAATGGCTCTATGGGGCGCCCCACAGCGATGCTGAGCCCCACTGATCTATGGGGCACCCCATAGCGAAGGAGACCCCCCAATGGATCTATGGGGGAGTCTATAGCGAAGGAGACGCCTATGGATATGGGGAGAGCCCCATAGCAACAATGAGCCCCATAGATCTATGGGGCGCCCCATAGCAGCGGAGACCTGCAGGGATGTATGGGGCGCCCTACAGCGACACTGAGCCCCACCAGTGGGGGCAATGGAGACCCCAATGGATCTATGGGGCGTCCCATAGCAATGGAGACCCCAATGGATCTATGGGGCGCCCCATAGCAATGGAGACCCCAATGGATCTACAGGGCACCCCATAGCAATGGAGATCCCCAATGGATCTATGGGGCGCCCCATAGCGACACTGAGCCTGACCGATCTATGGGTCGCCCCATAGCAATGGAGACCCCAATGGATCTATGGGGCGCCCCATAGCGACACTGAGCCTGACCGATCTATGGGTCGCCCCATAGCAATGGAGACCCCAATGGATCTATGGGGCGCCCCATGGCAAAGGCGACCCCAATGGATCTATGGGGCGCCCCATAGCGAAGGAGACCCCCATGGATCTGTGGGGGACCCCATAGCAATGGGATCTATGGGGCGCCCCACAGCAACACTGAGCCCCAATGGATCTATGGGGCGCCCCATAGCGAAGGAGACCCCCATGAATCTATGGGGCACCCCATAGCAGTGGGATCTATGGGGCGCCCCACAGCGACACTGAGATCCAACGGATCTATGGGGCACCCCATAGCGAAGGAGACCCCCATAGATCTATGGGGCACCCCATAGCAATGGGATCTATGGAGTGCCCCACAGCAACACTGAGCCCCAATGGATCTATGGGGCGCCCCATAGCACTATGGGGCCAACCCAGCCCCATTCCCCCCCCCCGCCCCACACTTATGGGGCGCCCCTCCCCTCCCCCCCCCTCCAAGCCCCTCCCCCTCTCGTGTGTTCGTGGCCCCGCCCCCTCGGGTGGGGGCGGGGCGGGTTTTGTACCCAATGGGGGGGGGAGGGGAGGGGGGGGAGCGACGACCAATAAACGATCGGCGCCTGCGTTGGCTCCGCCCACTGCGGGGGGGGGGGGGGGGGCGCTGGGCCAATCAGAGCGAAGGGGCGGGGCCAGCGGGGCTGACGTCATTGCCTGCCTTTCCCCCTGCCCCCCCCACCATCGTGGCGGTTTTGGCCTCAAATTGGGGGTTTTTGACCCAAAAAGAGGCGGATTTTTCGCCCCGATTGTGCCAAAAATGTGAATTTTCCGCCAATTTGGGCCGAAATTTGGGGGTATCCCACGAAATTCCCACTTTTGGGGCTCCAAAACCTTCGTTTTCGGCCCCAAAATCACCTTTGGAACCCCAAATTGTTGCTTTTTTGCCCCCCACTTGTAAGGTTTTTGCCCAAACTTGTGGGTTTTAACCCTAAAACGTCGTTTTCCACCCCTAAAATCCCCAATTCTGTTGGTTTTCCCTCAAAACCCCCTTTTTACCCCCGAAATTGTGGGGATTTTTCTTCAGAATTTAAGGGCTTTCCTCAAAATCGGGTTTTACCCCCAAAATTGTCATTTTTTAGCCCCAAATTGTCGGGGTTTACCCAAAATTGTGTATTTTTTAACCCAAAAATGATACTTTTATCCAAAAATCGTCTTTTTTTCACCCCCAAATCCTTTTTTGTCCCAAATCTCTCATTTTTTACCCCAAAATGTCATTTTTTTAATCAGAAATTGTCTTTTTTTACCCCAAAATGTTATTTTGTCCCCAAATTGTCGTTTTTTACCCAAAAATGTCATTTTTTAACCAAAAATTGTCTAATTTTTACCCCAAAATGTTATTTTTACCCCCGAATTGTCTTTTTTTACCCCAAATTGTCATTTTTTTACCCAAACCTCTCATTTTTTAATCCAAAATTGTGTATTTTTAACCCCAAAATGGTTTTTTACCCCAAAAATTGTCTATTTTTTAGCCCAAAACGTTATTTTTTGCCCCCAAATTCATTTCTTACCGAAAACTCATTTTCTAACCAAAAATTGTGTATTTAACCAAAATCGTCTTTTTTTACCCAGAATTTTGTATTTCTTACCCAAAATGTTATTTTTTGCCCTCAAATTGTCTTTTTTTACCAAAATTGTCGTTTTTTTAATCCAAAATCGTAGTTTTTTTCCCCAAAATGTTTTTTACCCCCAAAACTCATTTTTTCCCCCAAATATCAATTTTTACCCCCAAATTATAATTTTTAATCCAAAATTGTCATTTTTTTACCTCAAAAATGTCCTTTTTTTAGTCCCAAATTGGTTTTTTCACCCCAAATTGTCATTTTTCCCCCCAAAAATCTATTTTCTCCCCAAAATTTTATTTTCCCCACCAAAATCATGTAAAATTTTACCCAAAATTATCATCTTTTAACCCAAAACTATTTTTCCCCAAATTCACCTGATTTCACCCCAAAATCGTGAATTTCCCCCAAAGTTGCATTTTTCCCCCCCAAAAAATAGGATTTTCCCCCCAAACCCGCCATGATTTGCCCAAAAAATCAAAATTTTACTCCAAAAGTTTGGGGTTTTCCCTCAAAATTTTATTTTTTTCGGCCCAAAATCAGATTTTTCCCCCCAAAATTCTCTTTTTTTCCCCTCAAATTCGTGGTTTTTTCCCAATATTTCCTTTTTTCACCCCAAATTTTGGCTTTTTCCCCCCAAATCCTCTGATTTTGTGTCCATTCAGGGGTCAATGGGGGGGGGGTCACATGGGGTCAATTGGGGTCACTTGAGGTCAAAGTGGGGTAACTTGAGGTCAAAGTGGGGTTACTCGAGGTCAAATGAGGGGCTCATTGGGTCACATCGGGTCATGGGGTCACTCGAGGTCATATGGGGCTACTGGAGGTTACATGGGGTCAAACATGGGGTTACTTGAGGTCATATGGGACACATAAAGGGTCACATGGGGGTCATTCGAGGTCACATAGGACACACATGGGGTCATTCGAGGTCACATGGGTCAATGGAGTCACATGGCTCTCACAGGGTCACTCAAGGTCACACAGGGGTTACTTCAGGCCACATGGGGGACACATGGGGGTTCAATGGGGGGGGGGTCACATGGCTCACACATGGGGTCAATAAGGTCACATGGGGTCATTCGAGGTCACATAGGGGTTACTTAAGGTCGCGGGACACACATGGGGTCACTCAAGGTCACATAGGGGTTACTTGAGGTCTCATGGGACACTTGGAGATCAATGGGGGTCACATGGGGGGGTCATTCGAGGTCACATGAGCCACATGAGGTCAATAGGGGTTACTTGAGCTCACATAGACCACACATGGGGGGGGGGTCAATGGGGGTCACTCCAGGTCACATGGTGGTGGTTGGGAGGGGGGGGTGTCACTCGAGGCTTAACCCATTAACATGGGGCGGGGGGGGGGGGGGCGGCGTGACATCACGCATGACGTCACCCACGACGTCACCCCCCGCCATGACGTCACTCGGGGATGTCGATGACGAGCTCGTCGTCGCCGTCGAGGCCGTCGTCGCCGCTGCCGTCGCCCTCGCCCTCGCTCAGCAGCCGCCGCGGCACCGTGCTGGGCACGGGGGGGGGCGCCTTGGGCGGGGCCAGCGCCGGGGGGAGGGGCCCCAGCGGCGGAGGGGGCGGGGCCGGCGGCAGCTGCCAATGGCAAGGCGGGAGGTGGGGAACGCCCCCCCTTCCGGAGCCACGCCCCCGCCCCCTGAGACAAGCACCCATTGGGCAGCACTGCCCGCCCTTGGCAACGCCCCCTTCCATTGGCTCCGCCCCCCTGTAACCTGATCACCTCCCATAGCCCCGTCCCTCCCATTGGCCCCGCCCCCTCTGTAACCCGACTCCTTCTGGCATCTGCCCCTTCTATTGGCCCCGCCTATTCCATTGGCTCCACCTCCTTTGTAACCGGATCCCCTCCCGTGGCCCCGCCCCTTCCATTGGCCCCGCCCCCTCTGTAACCCAACCCCTTCCATTGGCCCCGCCCCTCCTCTGGCTCCAACCCCTCTGTAACCCGACACCTTCTTTTGGCTCCGCCTCTCGCATTGGCTCCGCCCCCTCTGTAACCTGATACCGTCCTTTAGACCCGCCCCTTCCAATGGCCCCGCCCCTTCCCTTGGCTCCGCCCCCTCTGTAACCTGATGTCTTCCTTTGGCCCCATCCCTTCCCTTGGCTCCGCCCCCTCTGCAACCTGATCCTCTCCCTTGGCCACGCCCCCCTCAAGGAGCCAAGCCCCCATTGGGCAGCACACCCCGCCCTTAGCCACGCCCCCTTCCATTCGCTCTGCCCCCCCTGTAACCTGATCCCCGCCCACTGGCTCCGCCCCTTCCATTGGCTCCACCCCTCTGTAACCCGACCCCTTCCTTTGGCTCTGCCCCCACTGGCTCCGCCCCCTCTGTAACCTGATCCCCTCCCATAGCCCCGCCCCTTCCATTGGCTCCGTCCCCTTCATTAGCCCCTCCCACTCGGCCCCTCCTTCTCCTTTAGCTCCTCCCCCTTTACACCCTCCTTTAACCCCTCCCCCTTTAACCCCTCCCCCCTCTTTTACCCCCTCCCCTCCCCCTTTGCCCCCCCTTTAGCCCCTCCCCCCTCACCTGCAGCCTCCGGGGCCCCCCCTTATGCCGGCGGGGGGGGGCGGGGCGGGGGGCGGGGCCATCCGGGGCCAGGTACTGGGGGGGGAAGGGGCTGTAGGGGGGGGACGAGAGCTGGGGGGGGTGGGGGGGGGAGGGGTTAGTCAAGGCTATGCCCCTCCCCCCCACAGCGGGGGCCAATGGGAGAGGAGGGGGAGGAGCCACTTACCATATATGGGGCTGGAGCCGGGGTGAAGGAGGGAGGGGGAGGGGAAGGGGGAGGCGTGGCGCGCTTCCTGTTGGGGAGAGTCAGTGAGACGCCATCTTGGGCGCTGGGGGCCGCCATCTTGGCTTTATGGCGGCCGCCATCTTGACCTAATTGTGGCAGCCATATTGATTTAATGGCAGGCGCCATCTTGACTTCATGGCAGGCGCCATCTTGACTTCATGGCGGGCACCATCTTGAGTAACGGTGGCCGCCATCTTGACTTAATGGAGGCAGCCATAATGAATGGTGGCAGCCATATTTGCTTAATGGAAGCTGCCATCTTGTCTTAATGGGGGCACCCATAATGAATGGCGGCACCATATTACCTTAATGGCACCCGCCATCTTGACTCAAGACAGCAGCCATATTACCTTAACGGTGGCCACCACCTTGACTTAACGGTGGCCGCCATATTGCCTCAATGGTGGCCGCCACCTTGCCTCAACGGTGGCAGCCAGCTTGGCTTAATGGCGGCCACCATAATGCCTTAATGGTGGCTATCTTGACTTAATAGTGACCGCCATCTTGCCTTGACAGATGCCGCCATCTTGCCTTAATGGTGGCCGCCATCTTGACTTCATGGCTGCCGCCATCTTGCCTTAATGGTGGCCACTATCTTGGCTTAATGGTGGCCACCATCTTGCCTTAATGGACGCCGCCATCTTGACTTCATGGCGCCGGCCATCTTACCTCTTGGCAGGGGGTGGCTCCGCCCCCTTCGCCCCCTCCCCGTCGCTGTTGTCCGATGACGCCGTCGCCTCTGAATCTATGGGGGGGGGGCGGATGAAAAGGGGGGTCTATGGGGGGGTCTATGGGGGGGGGCAGCACCCCAAGACCCCCCCCCCGCTCCATTGGTACCTGAGGAGTCGTCATCCACGTTCTCGTACTGCAGGAGCCGGTCCAGGAGGTAACTGGGGGGGGGACAAAGGGGGGGTTTAGGGCTCTATGGGGCTCTATGGGGATCTATGGGGGTGTTGGGGTGGAGTTTGGGGGGTTTGATGGGTTTTGGGGGGGTTTTGGGGGAGTTTGGGTGGTTTCAGGGGGATTTTGGGGGGGTTTGGGGGGTTTTAGGTGGGGTTTTGGGGTCATTTGGGGGGGTTTGGGGTCATTTTGGGGGGTTTTGGGGTCATTTTGGGGGGGTGGGCCAATTTGGGGGGGTTTGGGGTCATTTTGGGGGGCGTTTGAGGGGTCATTTTGGGGAGATTTTGGGTCTTTGGGGGGGTTGGGTCATTTCGGGAAGGTTTTGGGTCATTTTGGGGGGGTCTTGGGTCATTTTTGAGAGGTTTTGGGTCGTTTGGGGGGGGTTCGGTCATTTGGGGGGTTCAGGGTCAATTTGGGTCATTTTTGGGGGGGTCTTGGGTCATTTGGAGGGAGTTTAGGGGTGGTTTGGGTCAATTTGGAGGTGTTTTGGGTCATTTTGGGCTGGTTTTGGGGTGTTCTGGGTCATTTTGGGCTGTTTCAGAGGTGTTTGGGGTCATTTTGGGCTGGTTTTGGGGTGTTTGGGGCCATTTTGGGCCGGTTTGGGGTGTTTGGGGTCATTTGGGGCTGGTTCTGGGGTGTTCGGGGTCATTTTGGGCTGTTTTGGGGGTGTTTTGGATCATTTTGGGATGTTTCAGAGGTGTTTGGGGTCATTTTGGGCTGGTTTTGGGGTGTTTGGGGTCATTTTGGGGGGTTTAAAAGGTGTTTTGGGTCATTTTGGGCTGGTTTGGGGTCATTTGGGGCTGGTTTTGTGGTGCTCGGAGTCATTTTGGGGTGTTTTAGAGGTGTTTGGGGTCATTGTGGGCTGTTTTGGGTCATTTTGGGGTGTTTCAGATGTGTTTGGGGTCATTTTGGGCTCATTCGGGGGTCATTTTGGGGTGTTTGGGGTCATTTTGGGCTGGTTTTGGGGTGTTTGGGGTCATTTTGGGGTGTTTTGGGGCTGTTTTGGGGGTATTTTGGGGTCCTTTGGGATGTTTCAGAGGTGTTTGGGGTCATTTGGGGATGTTTTGGGGTATTTTAGGGTCATTTTGGGGGGTTTTAGGGTCATTTGGGGGGGTTTTGGGGGGGTTTAGGGTCATTTTGGGGGGTTTCGGTACCTCTTGTCCCGCGAGACCTTGAGCAGTTTGCGCTGGGCCCGGCGCAGCTCCTCCTGGAAACATTCCTGCTCCTGGGGGGGGGGGGGGGGGCCGCGCAAAGCATTGTGGGTACAGAGCTCCCCACAGAGCCCCCGACCCACTTTAACCCCCCCAGACCCACATTAACCCCCCCATAAATCCCTTTTAACCTTCATAGACCCACCTTAATCTCTGCAAAGACCCCACAGATCCGCATTAACCCCTATAGACCCCTTTTAACCCCCCATAGACCCACATTAACCTCCCCCAGACCCCTTGTAACCCCCATAAGTCCCCTTTAACCCCCCATATACCCCATTTAACCCCCCATAGCCCCCCTCAGAACCCCTTTAACCCCTCATAGACCCACTTTAACCCCCATAGACCCACATTAACCCCCCACAGACCTCCTTTAACCCCCACAGACCAGATTTAACCCCTCATAGACCCCTTTAGCCTCCCCAGCCCCACTTTAAACCCCCATAGACCCCCTTTACCCCCCCCATAGCCCCCCTTCAACCCCCCATAGACCCCCTTTAACCCCTTATAGACCCCGTTTACCCCCCAAAAACCCCCTTTTCCCCCCATAGACCCACATTAGCCCCCCCAGCCTCACTTTAACCCCCCATAGACCCCCTTTACCCCCCCCAGACCCCCTTTAACCCCCCATAGACCCCCTTTAACCCCCCACAGCCCCACTTTAACCCCCCATAGATGCCTTTACCCCCCCCAGCCCCACTTTAAGCCCCCATAGACCCCCTTTAACCCCTCACAGACCCCCTTTAACCCCCATAGACCCGCATTAACCCCCCATAGACCCCCATTAACCCCCCCAGACCCCCTTTAACCCCCGATAGACCCCTTTTAACCCCCTATAGCGCCCCTCAAACCCTCTTTAACCCCCCACAGCCCCACTTTAACCCCTCATAGACCTCCTTTAACCCCTCATAGACCCCCATCAACCCCCCCAGACCCCCTTTAACCCCCCATAAACCCCTTTTAACCCCCATAGACCCCCCACTGCCCCCCTCAGCCCCCCTTTAACCCCTCATAGACCCACATTAGCCCCCCCAGCCCCACTTTAAACCCCCATAGACCCCTTTTAACCCCCTATAGCCCCCTTCAAACCCTCTTTAACCCCCCATAGACCCACTTTAACCCTCCATAGACCCCCATTAACCCCCATAGACCCACATTAACCCCCCATAGACCCCTTTTAACCCCCACAGACCCCCCATTAACCCCCCCATAGTCCCCTTTAGCCCCTCCATAGCCCCTCACGTAGAGCAGCAGCTTCAGGCGCCGCTTGAGCGCCCGGTAGCGCCGCTTGTAGCCGCCGCCATCGGCCTCGGCCGCCCCGTTCATCTCCGGCCTCCGCCGCCCCGGCACCCCCCGCGCTCCCTCTCGCCGCTGCCCATTGGCCAGCGCCGCCTCGCACCGCGCTCCTATTGGCTCGCACCGCGCCCGATGTCCCGCCTTCCTCTCGGCCGGCACCTCCTCCCTCATTGGCTGAGGGCGCGGAGCGCGATTGGCTGGCGCCGCGCAAAGCCCCGCCCACTGAGGGGCAGAAGGGCGGGGGAGAGGGGCGGAACCCGGAGGGGGGGGCGGTGCTTGGAGGTGGGCGGGGCGAGCGCAGGCCACGCCCCCAATGCACCATATAGGGGTTATGGGGGGCATTTTGGGGGCATTTAGGTGGGATTTAGGGGGTCCTTTGCAGGTCTGGGGGGGCTATGGTGCAGATTTGGGGTGCAGGAGGGGGCACTGGCAGCATTTAGGGGGG